>NC_091811.1:32845454-33148484 GCF_041296235.1 Equus asinus | reverse complement strand
TAAGAAAGAGAAATGCCGGGGCACAAGTTCTCAATCTTGAGGAAATTCTGCCCCAACCCACAGGCAGAACACAAACTAAGGTTAAGCTGTGGCCTTTGTCCCAACACACACATCACCGGAAGAGGCTAACCCCTCTAAGGAATATGAGCTCCAAAGAAAACTGTAGCTCCATCTTAGCAGAACAGCTATGAAAGAAGGGCAACAAACGGACAACCCATGCCAGAGAAAGCAGAATGAATGGACAAGACCAAAGAATAATTTTAAATAATCTCAATAGTCCTAGAGAGATAAGGAAGGATATTGCAAACTAGAAGCTGAAAAAGAAGATGTAAAAAAGAACCAACTGGACATACTAAATATGTAAAATAGAATTATTAAGGTAAAATGGATTTAATAAGCAGATTGTACACAAAGTAACATATTGTTGAGAGAAAAATAGATCAAGAAGAAATAATCACCATGAACATATATCAACCTAGTAATATGTGTGTAAAATATATAAACCAATCATAAATCTGAGAAGTAAATCTCAATTTTTGCACTTTGACTTTAAAATGCCCCTCTCAGAAACTGAAAGATCATACAGACTCCAAAATGAGTAATTAAATGGAAGAGCTGAATAATACATTGTTAATTTTGAATTGATTGACGTATAAAACTTTATACCCCTAAAATAATACACATTCTTTTAAAACACATGCAGACATTTACCAAATTAACCATATACTCAGTCACAAAGGAAGTCTCAATAAATTCCACAGAATCAACATCACGGAGACTGTTCTCTAATTGCTATATAATAAAATTTAAAATCAAATAAAATTTAAATTGGTTTTTCAATCTGATATGTCAAAAAACAAAATATCATACTACAGAACAATCATTTTAAGAGGAAGCTATATGGAGAATTATGAAATATTTTGAACTAAACAGTAATTAAACATCAACAATTTGGTATGCAACTAAAGCAATACTTAAAAGGAAACATAGCTTTCAATATATTTATCGGAAACCAAGAAAGCATGAAAACATATGAGCAAAGCATTCAACGCAAAATAAAAACAGGGAAAAAGCAATAAGTAAACACAAAGAGTCATGTAAAAAGGAAGTAATAAAGATAAGGACAAAATCAATGAAACAGATCATTGAAAAAACAAATAGTGAAGTTTAATAAAATCAAAAGCTGTTTCTTTGAAAAGGTTAAAAAGATCAATAAAGTTCTGATAAACCTGGAAAAAAAAAGAAGAAAATAAGCAAAGGGTAGAATGAAAGGGGGAAATAACTCAGACACAATAGATATTTTAAAAAATGTAATAACATTAACGATGTGATAATTAATTGAGAAAACCTGGACAACAGGAATAATTTCTGGGAAATTATGGAATGCCAAAAATGGCACTAGAAATACAGAAAACTTGAATTTAAGTTCAAAGGAACTTATTTTAGACAACACAAAAAAGATTGTGACAGATTAACAGAAGACATTTGCAATGTCAAAAACAATGAGAAAATGCTATTTAGATCACACAAGGAACTAGAGCTAAACAATGAGAAAAAGCCAAGAAATCTAGTCAAAAAATGGGCAGAGGAAAGGAATTGTCAGTAATCCACAGAAGGAGCGAAACCAAATGGCTCACAATGCTTGACCCTGCTAGGAATAAGAAAAACACAAATTAAAACAAGTTTTTACCCTCATAACATTTTACACTCTTCAGATTGTCAAAAAGAAAAAAAAGGAGCAAGTTGGAAATTGCCAAATGTGGACAAACGTGGAGAAAAGGGAACTCATGTGCTGCTGCTGGGGGTGTAGACTGGTGAAGTTATTCTGGAAAGAAATTTGGCAATGCTTTCTGAAACTAAGCATGTATAGGTTTAAGCTCCAGCAATCCCATGCTTAATACATACACTCCTCCAAGAAACCCAGGCATAGTTCTGCAAAGGTACTTGTACAAGAATGCTCCATGCAGCCTCTTTGTGGAAGTGGGTTGTTAGATATCGCTCAGGTCCCCATTTCCAGCGCTATGTAGAAGTCACATGTGGTGGATGAATGTGCATACGGTAACATGGACTGATGATAAAAATATATTGTTGAGAGAAATATGTAAGAAATAAAACTAAATCTCTATTATGTCAACCTAAATAAAGAGGTAAACTGAGGCAAGCTCAAATTACCAGAAATTGAGTTTATTCAGGACTAGCAGAAGAATTGCAGTTCAGTGAATGAATGCTGTAGCAAGCTACAGGCAAGTCCGTTGCGGGTTTGAGGCAGGCTGTCTTGATGAACAAGGAGCGTAAAGAGGGGGAGTCCAGCCAGAGTCCAAGCAGTAAGTTTGTTGGCCTGTGGATGGGGAGAGATTTTGGCGGATGTTCATTGGTCGGGAGATAAGTCTCGGTCTCTGTAAGTCAGACACTTAATGGAAATCAGTCTGTTGGTTCTTAAGTTCCATTCTTCCAAGGGCACATGCATAAGATTCTCTATTTCATGTCCTCTGGTTCCATTTTAGATTGAAATCCTTCCACAAGTATAGCAGCATTTAAGTAAATTCTAAAACATATATTTACAAAAATAAATACTATGTATTTTTCAGGGTACACGCATAACTAGGTGCATATATTATTTACGCATTTACATATCAAGCACATTACACTGGGTGCCTTTAGGGCAAGAAGAGGGAGATAGAGGTGAGGAGCTGTACAGTAGGAGACATGCAAGAGTGTGGCGAGAGATGGCAGTGGGACAGGAAGGTAGTTGGGTTTCTAATCAACAGGAACCCTACCTGTGCTCTGCAGATGATCCATGGATTCAAACCAGGCAAGACAAGTAGACTCTGTCCAGAGACTAAGAGCAGTTTTCAAATCCCAGAGGATGAACAGCAAGGCAAGAACCAATAAAGACCCCCTTGGAGCTGAAGGATGAACACGGCCATTGTAAGCTAGACAATAAAACTGGTGTGATACAATAAAAATAAATATTTGGTCTTTGTCCCTGGTTGCTGGGAAGGAGAATTTTTTTTTCCTTTTTCTCCCCAAAGTCCCCATATAGTTGTATATTCTTTGTTGTGGGTCCTTCTAGTTGTGGCATGTGGGACGCTGCCTCAGTGTGGTTTGATGAGCAGTGCCATGTCCGCGCCCAGGATTCGAACCAACGAAACACTGGGCCGCCTGGAGCGGAACATGCGAATTTAACCACTTGGCCATAGGGCCAGCCCCAGGGAAAGAGATTCTAAAACCCTTGCAATCTCCTGAATGAGCAGTGTCTTTTTATGCTAGTGAGATGACTCCTGGCCAGGCCAGGATGATAGCTTCAGGATAGGGGCTGGTCACCAGAAAGACTAAGCCATCTTGGAGGGTTCGAATTTTCAGCTCACCTCCACCCCCACCTCTGGGGAGGGGAAAAGGGGCTGGAGATTGAATTCAGTCACCAGTGGCCAATGATTTAATCAATTATATCTACATAATGAAGCCTTCATAAAAACACCTAAATGGTGGGGTTTGGAGAGCTTCCAGGTTGTTGAACACATTGATGTGCTGGGAAGGTGGCTCACCTGGAGAGAATGGAAATCTCACCCCAGCTCACCCTCATAAGTTGCCCTATGCATCCCTTCCAGTTGGCTTTCCTGAATTGCATCCTTTATAATAAACCGGTAAACATAAGCAATTGTTTTCTTGAGTTCTGTGAGTTGTTCTAGCAAATTAACAAACTCCCTGGTTCAGAGCCACTTGGTCAGAGGCACCAGTGGCCCAGGATTTGCAACTGGCTTCTGAAGTGGGGGCAGTCTTGTAGGACTGAGGGCCCTGATGCTAACTCCAAGGAGACAGTGTCAGAATTAAGTTGAATTGCTGGACACCCAGTTGGTGTTGGAGAGTTGGAAAGTGGTGTCAGAAGGAATCATAGAACCAGCCAAATCAGTAATTGGTGGCTTAGGGATTGAAGGATTTGCCAACTTCCGGTGATAATCACCAAACAAAAATAGTTTGATATTATTTTATGTCAATCAAATGTATTAATGAAACTCTGGACTTTAAAGAGATGGTGGGTGCTGAAGATCCCTACCAATCCCTAAATATGTAACACAAAGGTGTGACACACACCAAAGCAGGATAATCTTAAAATTCTAATTCCCTTTCCTTTGTGGCAGCAACAAGAGGCGTGAAATTTATTTATTAAGTAAAATATGATCCCCAGCTCCCCCAATCAGTTTGCATTGCATTGGATAAGATTTTCTTCTGACCAGAAAGTTCACTAACACACTGTTCTATCTGCGTACTCTCCAACTGGATAGAGAAATAGCAAACATTAGCGGGCCTAGTGCTGAGAGAGTAGTTTGTTTTTTCAGTCAATCTGCTTTCATAATAGCAAAATGGCCTCTCCACATCACAGTGTGGACAACCTGGCCTTGGCCCAGATTTGTAGCATTTACTTATTGTCCAGGTGGGCTGAGCCTACTTATCCAACAATGAACATTTTGTGGGCTGCCATTATAACTATAAATATTCTTTATCCACCGAGAAGTTATGTCCTCTTGTAACTCCATGGGAATTCAGTCATAAGGAAAAGAAAGCAAATATTTTATACAAGGTTCGAGATGCAGGCCACAAACGTAGGTGTATAAAGTGCAACTTTCTTTATTATTCCATAATCATTTAATTTCTAGCTTGGGCTCCCAACTCTCCAAAGTCAAATTGGGGTTGGGTCTAAATTCTGGGGGTCTGAGACAAGTGCTAGTCATTGAGAGAGGGTTGTGACCCTTGCTGTTTCTTGTCCTCACATCCTCTTCTGAGACACCAGCATCCCAGGGGGCTGGCGGCATACACCGGCTTATCAGTGCATGCTGGTTGATGCCGAGGAGTCCCTTGTACTGGTCCACATAGCCCTTCAGGTCCAGCTGTGCTTGTTACTACTTCCATGCCACTCTAGAAGGCACAGAGCCATTGTGCTGGAGCCCAGGGATCTCAGTGCCACTGATTGTGACATCATCCAATTCAGAGACTTGCTCTCCTCCCCAGAACCCTAACACAGAAAACAGGCCACAGGGCCCGTATCTATGGGACATTACATAACTCTATCCTGTTCACATCTCCATTACTCTTCTCTCCTCTCCCCAAGTCAGCCTAAGAGGATGTCTTCTACTTGAGTGTCAAGGAAGCCCCCTATCCTTCAAGGTGCTTCTTTTCAATGTCCTATCCATGCCCAATACCCAAAGTAGCTCTATTATCCTGAGAAGGAGAAGCCAGGAAGAACCTTTCTGCTCTGCTTTTCAACCTGTCATGAACTTCCCCTAAGGAAATAAGCACAGAGGAGGATCTTACTTGAAGGGAGAAGGAGAGTGCCAGCCAGAGAAAAGCAGGTGAGGGCAATAGGTGGCTTCCAGGAGAATGAATACAAGCTTCCCTCTCAAAAAATATTATCCCACAACATTATTACTTACCACCTCTCCCTAGATGGCACACTATGTGCCAGGTCTAAAATAGCACCATGCTTAAGTAAGCACTTAACAGGCAATGATTGAGGTTTCCTTACGTAGAATGTTGAATTGAAGTCAATAACTGAAAATTGGTAAGGATTAGACACAGGATTTTTTGCATTCCATGACACATCACTGGCAGATAATTTACCTTCTAAAATGTATACTTGCTAGCATGAGATTCAACTGTCAATATGCATAATGAGATTGCTACTTTTCAAACTCTGAAGATGAAGGAATTACACTGAAACTTCCACCTAATTTATTATCAGTGGGACAGAAATATGAAGGAGGCTGGTACTCGTTCTAGGTTCACAAAGATGTACAAACTCAAGATAGAGTGCATTGGTTAGGACTTATTAAGGTGTAAGTGGCAAAACTCCACCTCCAACTGGCTTAAAGCCCAAGACAATTTACTTTTCATGTGGCCTAAATGGACAGAGACAATGCAGGCTTCCCACTGAAATCATAATGCCGACATAGTTGAGGCCTTGGTTTCTCTAAGGGTCTCTTGCCTCTGCCCTCTTCCTTGGGTCAGCTTCCTTTCCAAATTGCTTCCAAGGCTCTGTTCATTCATTCAACAAATATTTATTAAGTATCTCTAATATGCCAGGCCCTATTCATGTCCTTGGGATACAGAAGTGAACGAGTGAGATAAAGCATACGTTCTGGTAGGAGAGTTCTATCGTGAACCAAGGAAAAAACAGGCATAACGTGCAGTGCTCATTGGAACAAGTACTCTGAAGAAAAATAAAACAGGACAAAAAGGAGTGACAAGAATGCTGCTTTAGCCAAGGTGATCTGGGAAGTCCTTTCTAAGGAAGAGACATTGCATCTGGGTCCTAATTAAAGGGAAGGAGTGGCTATAAGACTTATAGCGAAAGGGTCTCCAGAAGCAGGAACATCCACTGTGGAGACTGGAGAAGAGGCGTTTGTGTGGCTGGAGGAATAGCAACACGGCTCCTGTAGTTAGAGTACGCTGAGCAAGAAGGAGAGCAGTGTGACATGGGGAGAGGCGAGAAGCCAAGACATGAAGGCAGGGACTTGGTCAGTGTGATGCGGATGGGAGATGTTAGCGCAAGGGTGACAGGAGGCTATTGGAGAGTTGGAGCAGAGGAGTGTCTGACTTATGTTGAAAATATCACTGCATGATGTGCAGAATAGTTGTAGGGGTGAATGGGCAGAAGCAGGGGGTATAGTGGATTGGATGGTGACCTCCAAAAAGATATGTCCAGGTCCTAACTCCTGCAACCCATGAATGTTACCTTATTTGGAAAAAAGGTCTGTGCAGATGTAATTAAGGATTTCAAGATGAGATCATCCTGGAAATAAGGCGGGCCATGAATCCAGTGACATGTGCCTTATGAGAGAAAAGCAGAGGGAGATTTGACACAGAGTCAGAGAGAAAACGTCCTATAACGGTTGAGGCAGAGATTGGAGTTATGTTGCCACAAGCCAAGAACACCTGGGACCACTCAAAGCTGGAAGAGGCAAGGAAGGATTCTCCCAGAAAGCTTTTGGAGGGAGTGTGGCCCTGCTGACAGCTTGATTTCAGACTTCTGGCCTCCAGAAGTGTGGGAGAAAAAACTTCTATTGTTTTAAGCCATGAAATTTGTGGTAATTTGTTACAGCATCCCTTGGAAACTAGTATAGGAGCTATTGCAGTATCCAGGCAAGAGATGCTAATGGCTCAGGCAAGGATCATAGTGAGGCAGATGGTGTGAGGTGGTTGATTGGGCTCACAATTCGAGGGTGAAGATGAAAAAGCATAGTTGCCTAGAACTAGTAAGACTTGCTACTCTACTCTCATCCAGAAGAAGATAGAGGCCCTCTTCCCACATTCATCAAGCAGAAGTTCTAGGTGTTATCCTGACTCGGCCATTCTAGTCACAAGCCCTCCCTGGGCCAGAGGGATGCCACGCAGCAAAGGGCATAGGCCTGGGTTGTACACTTGGAGTGGACACTGTGTCCTACAGCTAGTTCATCTTTCCTAAAAGAATCCAAATTTATATCCACCATCTGCCTTCTCGAAGGCAATCCACAACCCTCAGGGAAAGTTGACCCATCTCACATCTGGGGTAGATCCAAGTCAGTCTCAGAAGAAGACTCCCACTAATGTGCTGGAGAAATGAGTACTTTGAGTGCCAAGTCACTGAGATCCTCAGCAGCTATGGTGGCCAGGTGGACCTGAGTCAGTCACAGCCCCCAAGACTAATCACTTCTAGCCCCAAGCCTTTTAGCTGCATCCTTGCCTGAGGGTACCATCAAACATTCTCATTTCAAACGTATGTCATCATGTGAAAAAGAAAATGGGACTGCTGATAATCCCCACTCTGCCAGTAATTTGTTTAAGAGCCCAAATCTAAGCTAATGAGTTCATGAGCTCATGGCATTCCCCTGTAACTGCTGCTGGTCTGAGGTGACCTTGGCAGCAAGGGGAAGAACATTCTCTCTCTTTCTCTCTGGACATGAACAAGGAGATATAGGCTCCCACTTGTACTAGCAGCCACCTTGTGACTCAAGGCAGAGATAATCAACACGTGGAGAATGATACCGAAATAGACTGGGAGGCCTGATCATCTCATGTCCTCAACCCACAATTCCTCTCTGGACTTTCAGCTGCACAAACCAACAAATTCACTTATTTTAAACCTGTTTGAATTAGGTATTCAGTTATTTGTACCATCCTGACAAATCTAGCACCTTTCCCAGAACGGTAGAGGCAGGAGGGAGAATTCACTCTAACTGGCTTAGCCTAAGCAAGGGTCACTTCCAGAACAGGGTGGGGGTCAACCTCATCTAAGTCAAATGGCTAAAATGTCCAACCACAATGTGGGTTAATTTGTCTGATTTTTAAATGACACATTATCACATTTTTCCTTCTTAAAAAAAATTAATTTCTTTTTTCTCTCCCTTTCTTTTCTTTTTTTCTTTCTTTTTTTTTTGCTGGGAAAGATTTGCCCTGAGCTAACGTCTGTTGCCAATCTTACTCAATCTTTTTTACTTTTGTCCTCCCCAAAGCCTGAGTACATAGTTGTATATTCCGGTTGTAAGTCCTTTGAGTTCTATGTGAGCCGCCACCACAGCATGGCTACTGACAGATGAGTGGTGTGGTTCCAAACTGGGAACTGAACCCGGGCTGCCAAAGCAGAGCACACTGAACTTTAACCACTAGGCCATCAGGGCTGGCTTGATCACATTTTTCAATTAGTAAAGGAAAACATGAGCTTGGAAGAAGCACTTGCTACAGCATGTCCAAAATTATCAAGTGTAAGAAAGTTAACACTATTTTATTCTCCAAATTCCTATTCTCCAGGGAACTGATCTAGTTAGTCTCTTTAGAGATATCAGCACCAGATCCATCAAAAAATAATACACAGAGTGAGTGCCTTCATTTTTCTACATACAACAGTTGTTTCTCTGGCTCTTAATCTGGGAAAGGACAATCAAGGCAGTAAAGCAAATGTTTAATGGCAAAACAAACCAACCAGCAAATACTGAGCCACCAGCGGCATATTTGATATAGTCCAACTTGGCCCCAATCCTCAAACCACTTGTCCCTGTGCAGGCACAGAATGAGGTTCAGGGGTTTATTACTCAAAAGCACCACAGACTATGCTGCTCTGGGGAGGAATATCCAGCAGCAGCCACAAACTAGCCCACAGACATGTCTTGTCTCAAGTGTATAGTGTACATTACTTAAATTTTCATTGCTATTGAGCCCTCATTAAAAATCAAGCAAGTTCACATAAAAATCTGGATTTTTGGTTTCTTTTAAAAAATTTTAAGTTCAGTTGTAATTGAGTCCATATTCCCATGTAACAACTTGCTGGAGTGAGCACACAAACTCCAGTTTGCTGTACTCCCCACCAATCCTCGTTATCCCTCCATAATTCCTCATCTACTTTTCCTTTTTAACCTTCAGGCATTTGAAGTTGTGACCCCAGTCTAGAGGCTGCTGGGTGGTCAGGGCCACCGCTATATCTCTCTGAGGTGGGAGGCATTTCCTCTTACTGCCAGAGCTCCTACCAAAATGTTGTCAGAACCACTTGTCTTTCCCCTTAACCCAGATGAGTTGAGTCTTTGCAACATAAAGTACTCTTACAGATGCACTGAAGAATATAGTTTCCATGAGCTTCCATGGGGTTCAACACTAGGGATGAAGCATCCTCAATATGTCACTCTAGGGCTGTGATGAGATGAAATCCCAGCCTCAAAGGAAAGCATGTTCCTACCCTCACCGATTCTGCTCAACACCTGGTGTTATAGGCATATAGTTTCCTTCCCTATATCAATACAGATCCTAGAACGGAAATTAGCACTGTTGACGAAGGGGAAGTGGAGAAAGAATCCAGAAGATCAAACAAAATTATTCAGTACATTCAAGGAATAAAGTATGTCTTTTCCAATTTTCCACAGCAGTTTCTCTTCCCAAACAAATAGACAGCATCCATCCTTGTAAGGAGACCATCCTTAAACTTGCAAATTTAGTTTCTCCTCTTTTTGAGGGCCCCAGCTACATTTGACATTTACTCTTTTATTTGATTTTGATATGAAATCCCGTAAATAATCTAAGGCAGTGATCATTATCCCTTTGAAAAATGAGAAGTTTAGGACAGAAGAGTCAAGTGGCTCACACATGGTCCCATTTCTTAACGTGAGAGGCTATTTCAGAAGTGAGCTCTGCAAAATCCTGTTCCGTAGCTCTTCCCACTGAATCACGTGATGGCTGCTCACTTCACCCCTCCCCACCCTCTTAGATAGAACCACTGTACTGCCATTATTGTTCTGTATGTAAGTAGTGACACTTAAGGGAAAAGAATACAAAATTGTGATTTGTTTTTTAGGCAAAGAGTGATGAAAGCTTGCGTTCTTTCTGAAGTGCTCCTGATTCAATAGCAAACACTAAAGTATACGGACAAGCCATCCTTGATATGTGAAAATAACCCTCCTGAAAGATTTTATGGGGACAAGTGCTTTAAGTTACATTTTTATTAGTGGTGTCAAATTTGCCTTGACTTAGCCATTGTATTCCACCTTATCAGAAGCAATGGCATGGCAGAATTTAGGAGCACAGTTTAAGGCGTAAACTGACAACATTAGCCCTTTAGCATAATGGTTTAACAGACTTGACCAGTCACCTAGGTAGCATTGAGTGAATTTCTGAGCAAAAATGCACTAGAATAGGGAGCAAAAATTAATAACATTTATTAAAGTTGAGGGAGAAAATTAAAGAAAAAACAGTCATTCACATCAACATTTGTTCAGAACATTGATGCAATTACTACCCAAACATTGGAATGATGGCTGCGGGGACCACAGAAAGAAAAGTAGCCACTGAGAGAGGTCAGAAACTGGGTCTTAGATTTCAATTATGTCTCAGTAACACTGTCATTTTATACTGAGTGGAGGGCACTGGCTAGAGTGACTACTAGGTTAAAGATTAATTCTAGTACAAAAAATTTTCCGCAGAATTAACAAACTATCCAATTTTAGCTGTGATTTCTAAGACAGTTTCCTTCTGTGACACCACATTCAAAGATCCATAAAGCAGCCTTTTTTGGATTTATTTCACATTCCTCTAGCAGATCCCACAGTGTTCAAAGGAGCGACAGCCAGAATTGGCACAGTGGTTTCCGGTATTTTCCTTGTATCTGAGGAGAAACAGGTTGTAAAGGACTAATCAAATGCTGGCCTCGAAAGAGCAGGGGACCAAGATGCAGGGAACGAGGGCACTTCCTGCCAGTCTCCACTCCCCCTCCAGCAGCCCTCACGCACCTGCAGTGACCCCCAAACCCCGGAGGCTGGAATCAACATAGAGAGGGTCCAATTAATATTTGTGAGTAGAAAAGTCAAATCTTCATAAAATAGAAGAGCAACCTGAATTCATGCTTTTTATGGGGGAAAAAAATCATTAGGCTAATTGACTAATACATGACAAGCTGCAGCTGGTTTGTTTCCCGCTGGATCCTGGGTTTGCCCCGTGCAGAGCAAACCCCAAGAACTCGCTCAAATATGTCACTCATCCCTCTTGTGACAGCGTTCACTAAATAGTTGGGGTAGAGAGGCTCCGAACCGTGCTTTTATTTTCTCCTTCAAGTCATTCTGCACTTGCAAAATCGAATTATTTTCAAATGAGTGGATTTTAACTTTTTACTAAAAGTCATAGAGAACTGCAGCCTGGGAGGAATGTAACTTCCTTGGAATTAGTCTAGGACGAAAGGGGTGTGGTCCAGCCCTTTTGACACCTATTCAGATATATCGTGATCCCCTGGAAATAGGAAGGCCATGGGCGCAGAGGCAAGCTCAGAGTTTCACCGGAATCACGATGAAAACCAACAGGACGTGGAGGCCTGATGGAGAGGGCAAGACTTATCCTTTTCAAAAGCATAGAGTTGATTATGTTCATTAAGAGGATGAAGAAAAGGAAAGAGAGAAGTATAACACTGGGGAGTCAGGGCCCTCTGTGAGTCCAGCTAAAATACCAAAGATTGCCTGTGTTCCACTGAGAGCTAAAATTTGGAAGATTAAATGCATTTATGGAGGAAGAGGGGGAAAAAAATCGCATCATGCATGACCAGTAGCGAGGGACGGAAGTGTGAGAATAAGCTCCGAGTACATCAGTCCAGTGTGCCCACACAGGCTGAATTGGAAGAGCTAAGATAGGAGTGTTGTTACAGCGGCGAAAACTTTTAAAATTTGCAATTCGTCACAGACTGATACTTTGGTAAAACAAATTTAAAGTGAATTATTAGGAAAACAGCTATGCCTTAGATGCTGCAGTAACGCCAGATTGCTATAAAAGTGTGAAATGCTTACTCCTAATTTCTCTACTGATCTTGTCTCAGACTAATAACACATACTGCAAAGGTGGGCACTGGTCTGTGGACCACACTTTGAATAGCACGGGCTAACTCCACAGAGAGTGATCACACAGGATTACACATGCAATGCATCCTTCAACTTGGCAGAGGCGAGCGTCCATGGAATGACTTTTCAAGGGCAGAAATTCTGGGTCCCAGCTCCCCATAAAAACCTGAGTATTGGCAACAGAAGATAAAGTGCAGAAGTTAAGGGTAGGTAGGAATTTGTTACAATAGAAATGATACCTCAAAAAATAGTCAAGTGACTCGAAGATTCCCTGAGAGGAGCTAGGGAGAGGAGGCAAGAAGCCTACACCATAGGTAAGTAAAGAGAAGGGTGCCCATAACAGCAACTGCAGCAGCAGGAGGCAGATGGCTCTGGAAATTGGCTGGATGGTGGTTTTGTCTAGTACCTAGCAGGAAGTCACAGTCTGAGTCCCTCCCCCGCCACCCAACTCAGAGCAGGGTAGCACCACTCAGGGCTCTGCAGAAATGCAGATGCCACCATCAATACCTGCCAGGACGCTGAAAAGAGGACTCAACTCATCATATTTACCCAAGAAGCTACCCATCATTGTCCTGTTTCTATTTTCCTGATATCTGGAGCCACATGTTGTCTCTTAATTTTACTTATGTGTTTTGGAAGCTTCGCGGCTTCTCCGTTTATTAAATCTTCCCTCTGCTTCTTCCCAGAAGCTCCTCTTTAAAAACACATAAACAGTTCAATGTGAAAATTAGCTGTGGTTGATTTATAATTCATTCTGGAAGAGCAGCTTTTAAAAAGACAGAGGGAATTAAGCTGAGAGTTAGGCTGGAGATGTCCGTGCCTCCCTCGGCTTTTGAATTAGATGTGTTTAATGGCAGCGTGGACACTAGGGCTGTGGGTAGTAGATAAAATCTATTGGCCCTGCTGATACTGAACATTCCAGCTGCGAGTGGAATTCATTTTGGAATACATAAAGTGAATGAGCCTGGATGGGCTTTGAAGCACCGTTAAAAAGATCTGGCCTCTTCCTACCTTCATCGGTCCACCAGGTATCTCTTCTGTAGAAATACTGCTCTTTCTCAAAGAGAAGCTCAAATCCCAAAGTGCTTCATTGTAGCCATCGGTGAAAAGTAATTTTGACACTTTTATTGCAGTTCCTATTGAGGACCAACGCTCCCTCCAAACATTGACGGGTGGGGCTGTCCACCTGGTTAGCAGGTGATGGTCCCACAGCCCCACATGAGGAGCATTAGTCGCAGGTGGAAATTAATGCGTCAAACGATTCCCAAAATTCAAAGACTTGAGAGAGAGGAGCAGTCTTCGTTCTTCCTTCATCCACATTGTCTTAAGTGGCGTTAGCAAAACTCCAAAAGCAAACAAAGAGAAAATTTGAGCAGAATTCTGTTAGGAGAATGGAAAGGAGGGTAGAGACAAGAAGGTGAAAGAAATGTCAAAAAAAAGAGCTTTAAAGAATCTATTTCAGGAATTCACCTTTGATTAAAGTAAAAATACTTCCAACTGCTATGCACGAGGTAGTGTCTGACAAGTTCATATATTTTATTTTAATTTTATTTTTCTTAAGATTGGCTCCTGGGCTAACATCTGTTGCCAATCTTTTTTTCTTCTTATTCTCCCCAAAGCCCCCGAGTACACAGTTGTATATTTTTAATTGTGGGTTCTTCTAGTTGTGGCATGTGGGACTCTGCCTCAGCGTGGCCTGATGAGCGGTGCCATGTCCATGCCCAGGATTCGAACCTGCGAAACCCTGAGCCGCCAGAGCAGAGAGCACAAACAACCGATCGGCCACTGGCCGGCCCCATTATTTTTAAAAGGTTCAAAATTACTTTAGAAGACAAAATCAGTATCTATAAGAAAAAACAACAAAACAAAATGCAGCTTCTATAGTAGGGCCATGCTTTCATGTCTTTAGTTCAGAAGAACGGCGCGAAAGGATGATACTCCTGGTTCATGCAGTCCAGGATTCTGAGTTTGATAGTGACCCCCAGGACAGGCTTGAAAGAGTGTGGATGTGCTGTTTGAGGTCACCCTGAAAGAGTAGACTGGTCCCACCTTCTCCAAGGAGGCTCAGTCATTGAGAAAAGTAAGCACATCCCATCAGAGTCCATTACCGTCTCTCGGTGTTCTATATATTTAAAAGATTGTTTTCTGCTCTGAGTAGTAATTCTCATCCTTATCTGTTTACTTTTTTGATGCTTTGAGAGTTAATAAACAAGTCCATCTTTTACCTTATGCATCCCTTTCCAGAATTTATAGATTTAAATCATGTCTCTTTAAAATCTTCAACTCTCCAGGATTTTTTTTTTTAAGTTTTTAAAAAATTTCTCCACACATGAATTTCTCCACACATGACATCTGTCTTCTCATTTTAGTTGCCCTTTTCTGGAACTTTTCTGGTTACAGTAGTCAGAAATTAAATATACGGTTTCACACTGTGAAATCCCTCTTATTAGCTGTATAGTTTGGGGCAGTTCTAATTTTAAAGACAGAGTTGAAAACTCCCTCATGTTGCACTAGGTCCTCATTTCCTATAAGCAATTTAATCTCCCTCGTAAGTAGTCGGCTTTCCAAAGCAATAAGAGAACACACACGCACACACACCCCACTGCTCTGTACTAGGCAGTTTCACATGCGGTATCTTTTAATCCTGCAACATGACTGTCAGGCCTCTTTCACCATCCTCATTTTACAGTTAAGGAAACTGAGCTTAAGAGGCAAGGTAAATTGACCAAAACTATGCAGCTAGTAAGAGGTATACAAACTGAGTCTTCTGGTCTCTTCATTTAATTTTCTTTTCTTTATTGCATTAAGGAAACGTACAGTTTGATAAATAATCACAGAAAAATGTCATGACACCACTAGCCAGATCAAAAGATAGGATATTGCCAGCAACCCAGCGAAGCACGCTACGCGCCCCTCTAGTGACCACCATCTTTCCTCCTCAGAGCTCACCACCATCTTGATTCCTATATTAATAATTTCGTTTCTTTATAGTTTTATCAACACTGAATGCATTCCTGAACAATATAGTTAAGTTTTGCCTGTTTCTGAAATTGACATGAATGGAATCACATAGTGTGAGTTATTTTATGTCTTGCTTTTCCTCCTAAATTTGTGTATATGCTGCTCCCCACAGCAGCAGTTCTTCCCCTGCCATTTTTGTGTGATATTCTACTCTGTGCAGGGCTGATATTCAGGAATGTGTCCGCCCCTTACAGTTGTTTTCAGTCAATGTCATCCCGATTAGGTCAGCTTCTATTCTGATTGGTTAAGCCAAAGTCACACCAGTTTGAACATCACTCTGATTGTATGTATCTATCATAATACAGTTATTCTTTTCTACTGTTGAGGAACATCTATCCCTCAATTTTATGAATATTTACTATTATTTATTTGAGTGATAAAAAGAGGCGTAAAAGGAAATACCTAACTCATCAGAGAATCCCTTTTTCTACTAAACAGCTTTATTGATATACAATTTACATACCCTTGAGGTCGCCATTTGAAGCACGTATCTACAGAATTGTACAATTACCACAACTATCTAATTCCAGAACGTTTTTATCGTCACCAAAAGAAGGCCTCGACCCATTAGCGTCAACATTCCGTCTCCATGGATTTGCTTATCTGAACATTTCCTATAAATGGGATCGTGTAATATGTGGTCTTTTGTGACTGGTTTCTTTCATTCAGCGTAATGTTTCAATGTTCACCCATATTGTAGCACGTATTAATACTTCATTCCTTTATGACTGAATAATATTCCATTGTAATGATGTTCCATTGTTTTGTTTATACATTCATCAGTTGGTAGACATTTGGGTTGTTTCTGCTTTTTGGATATTACGAACAGTGCTACTATGAGCATTCATATACAGGTGTTTGTTTAAACGTGTTTTCATTTTTCTTGGGTAGATATTTAGAAGAAGAATTGCTGGGTCATATGGTAATTCTACATTTAACGTTTTGAGGAACTCGCAATTGTTCATCAAAGTGGGTGCAGCATTTTACATGTCCACCAGCAGTATATAAGGGTCTCAATAGCTCCACGTACTTGCCAACGCTTACTATTGCTTGCTTTTGTATTATAGCTATTCTAGTGTGTGTGAAGTGGGATCTCATTGTGATTTTGATTTGCATTTTCCTAATGATTAATGATATTAAGCATCTTTATGTGACATTATTGGCCATATGTCTGTCTTTGGAGAAAAGTCTATTCAAATCATTTGCCCATTTTAAACTTGGCTTATTTGTCTTTTTCCTGTAAGAGTTTTTTATGTATTCTGGATATGTCTCTTATCAGATATATGATTTGCAAGTATTTTTTTCCATTATCTGGATTGTCTTTTCACTTTCTTGATGGTATTTGTTGAAGCACAAAAGTTTTTAACTTTGATAAAGTCCAAATTATCAATCTTCTCTTTTATCACCTGTGTTTTTGGTGTAATATCTATTAAATGATTACCTAATCTAAGATTATGACAATAGACTCCTGTTTTTATCTGTTTTATCATTTTAGCTCTTACATTTAGGCCCATGATCCATTTTGAATTAATTTTTAAGTATAGTGTTAGGTTAGGAGTCCAAATTCATTAATTTGCAGGTACATACCCAGTTTCCCCAACGCCATTTGTTGAAAAGACTATTCTTTCCCTGTTGAACTGTATTGGCCTTTACCTTTAATATTATTAATGATAAATTTAAAAGTCAGTATGGTTTGTTGTGTAGGAAAATTATAAAAATAGAAAATTGTTAATAAATATATAAACGTAATGTTTTAATAGCGTAAATATACACACAGATGCATACTATGTAAAATAAGACAATGACGGAAGGCTGTTGGCTAGAAATGGTGTTTCCTGTGGTTGGGATGGATGGAAGGGCTATTGAGAAATCATCTGAAATAGTAAAAGAAACCTCTCTTGTCAAAGCAAGAGGACCAGATTACGGAGAAAATGGAAGACCCATAAATAAATGGGGAACGACAAGACCTCCATCTTTGGTGAGAGTTTAGCAGCTGGAATTGATAGACCAAGATCTATCACTTCATAAGCCAGGCTACATCCAATTGAGGGGATACAAACTTTAAGTTTGCCAACTCAAATGGATCAGGCTCACTGGCTATGCTCCACTGAAGCTCCTGGAGGGTGCCCCTATTGGTTCACTCACTTACCACTGAGCCCAGGAAAACTGCCCAGGGTTGTAATATTAGTAATCAGAATCTGAATCCTTCAAGCTGCAAACCAGCTAAACCAGGCATAAGCTCCCACCCCTTCCATAACTTCCTTTTCTGGTGTTAATTCTCTGAATAAATATTGCTGAGGAGAGGAATTGGTGATCTTTTAAAGACTTCTTTTGTCCTTGTTCCTTAAGTAGCCTTGGTACAAAACTCTCAGTTAAGAAGAAAAAAATTAAAAACTTTAATTAGGATTTTTGAAATCCAAATTCGAAATAATCCCTAAGAGCATTATCTCACCCTTGTCTGCATTAAAATTCATCTGCTACTTGTGGACCCACTTAAACAGCCCTTTAAGATCTCTGTCATCCATCTCCATCTGCTTGGCTCTTCTAGTTTTACAACTTCTGCAAACATGAAAATTTCATGAATTTGGGATCCCAGGAAAGTTTTTCGTTAAGAACAGTCCTACCAGTAATGAGACAAACTGATTGGATACTGGATTGAAGAGGAGAAACTATAAATGGCTTTTTTGGGACAGTTTGGAAAAGTTTAAAATGGACTATCTACTAGATAATTTTATTGTATCAGTCTTAAAGTTTTGAAAGTGATAATTATGTTTGCTTATGTGAGAGGATATATTTGTTCTTAGGAGATAAATGCTAAAATATTTAAGAGTGAAGTGTTGTGATGCCTGTAACTTACTTTAAAATGGCTCAGAAAAAAATAAATTATACACACACACACAGAAACGTAGAAAGTGTAGCAAACGTGCAAAATGTTTCATTTGAAATTGACATTGTTATAGATCTGAAATGATTGCATATCAACAATTGTGTATGGCTCAACCTAATTGATTAAGAGTATATGACTCAAGTCGAAATCTTGAGGCTACTGACATTGTTTTAATTATTATAGGAGGCACTGATCTGTGAATTTTAGGATATTTAACAGCAACTCTGGCATCTGCCTATCACATGCCAGTAGCACCCTCAACTATGCAACCAAAAATGTCTCTAGATGTTGCCAAATGTCTCCCAAGGGCAAAAATCTCTCCCCATTTGAGAACCATTGACCTAGAGAAATATATAAGGATGTGTAGATGAAAGGTAGTTTGCTTTCAACTTTTCTGTGAATTAAAATTTTTTCAAGATAAAAAGTTAGAAAAATAATCATAAATAAAATAATATATAATGTTATTTGTGTATTAATAATATTACTGATTGTTGATTAATTAACAATTTAGACAACTGGTTCTGGCACCAAGTTTTGATGAATTTGGTTTTTTACACTTTGAAGACATCAGAGCCTTTCAAAGACCTTAATTCATAGACTCCTACAGTACTTCCTCTTGACTCTGTACCTGAAGCAGAAACTCTTCACTGGGACCCTATTCACCTGAGCTACAGAGAACACAACAGAACAGAAAGGGAATTAACATTTACTGAACACCTACAATATGGCAGATGTCACTTTATATCACTTATTAAATTATTTTGAGGGGTCATTCTGTTTGTACAGATGAGGAAACAAACTCAGAGAACTTAAGCAACTTGATGATGGTGATATGACTTGTAAGAGAGTAAGCAGGAATTGGAGTAGAAGACTGGAACTCAGGACTCTCCAGCTCCAGAGTCCACATTATTTCACAATACCAACAAAATTTGCTGGCCCCGAGTCTGTCTCTGTTACAATAACAACACAAATGCCTGTTACATTCAAACAATTAAAATTGAATATTGAACATCTTACTTTTTAAGTTCTTACTTGGAGCGAGCCCTGAAGGCCACTCCACTCCAGCTGCCCAGGTTCAGTTCCTGGTTGTGGAACCACACCACCTGGCTGTCAGTAGCCATGCTGTGGTGGCAGCTCACACAGAAGAACTAAAAGGACTTACAACTGGAATATATAACTATGTAATGGGCATTTGGGGAGAAAAAAAAAGAGAGTGGAAGATTGGCCACAGATGTTAGCTCAGGGCAAATCTTTCCCAGAAAAAAAAAAACCCTAAACTTCTTACTTGAACTACTCTACTTTATGGTTTAGTCAACTCTTCTTTTGTCTCTCTGTGCCCACTCTTAGCTCTCCCTTTACGGCCACATTCCTCTTGATATTTTTCATGTAAGCCTATTCTCTCTCTCTCTCTCTCCCTCCCCTCTACCTCTCTTCTGTTTGGCTTTTTCCCCTATTGACCAGGTGCCCAGGGAATTATCTTCTGTAACGTCTGCCCAAAAAACACAAGCTAAAACAATAATCTTTCTTAAGAGGAATGTTGGTGCTAGTCGCTAAGACTTTTCACCTTACTATCTCTGGAAGTTGTCTAACAATTTTTCTTTCAACTTCAATTTAGATTTAAATTTTTTCCAAATAAAATGTTTGGAAAATAATAATGCCATGCACATAGTAAACACAATAAATGTTAGATGCTTCACTGTTGTTGTTGTTTTCTAAGAGTATTCAATTTTCCACCAGGAATTTCTTCAAATATAAAGAAAAAACAATACAATACAGCTGTCGTAAATGTATGATTAAATTTCCAATTTGATTTAGAATCTCTTTTGATTAGCTGCTATTTGGCATGGTAATGTTTCTATTTGGGCAGGTAATTTGGAAATTGGTTTACCCTTTGGAATCTACAACCACAAAGTAAGACTCAAGTTTTTAAAATAACAGTTCATTGGAGATGCAAGACCATATTTTAGAAAATGTCTTTTTTTCTCTCTTCCACTATTTTTGAATCACTCACACCACCCAACCTGCCTCTTCTCCACCCGCCATTCTCTCTCACACACTTGTTTTACTTACATTTACCAAGACATCAAAAATCGTGTCAGTATGAGCAGAAGGCAAAAGGGCAAACAGAACAGAAGCTATTTCCTCACTTGATTTGAACTTCAAACAACATAAGGGCCCTCTGAAGAGAAGGAAATAGAGTTCAGAACTATGTAGAACTCCAAAAGCAATGACTAGAAAAAGAAGGGGTTCCATCTTTGGGTGAAAGAAATACCTTCAATCTTGGACCTCAACTTTCATGTCCAGGCAGTCTAAAGCTTGTATAAAATCTTGTCATGGTCATACTCGGGTCAGACCAGGAGGCACTAGAAGGGCCTAAGGGGTATTTTTTTTCTAATGATACAGATTAGTTTATCAGAGTCGAAAAGACAAGAGCGTCTTAAAGGAAAAGGGAGTATTGCAGCTTGGGAGGGGTAGGAAAGAGAGGAGAGAGAAAGGAGAGAAGGCAAAATGTGTCAACAGCATGGGCATGGATGAGAACTCAGAGATTAGGGGCAAAGGGTGTGCAGTGGGGGGAAGTGTCCAAAAGTATGGTGAAAACAAACCCCATTCACATCTTTGTCTTTGGAAGGAGTGCTTTGTCAGATTTCTCACGTTTGGGAGACTCGACTTCAAATACACCTCAAATAGAAAAGATGTTTTCACTTCATGCTGTGGCGCCCAATGTACTAGTGAGTACCTTTTGCAGATCACACAACTGCAGGTCCACAGTGTCCTCCAAGACCTGGATGATTCAAAGCAAGGATAAAGTCGGACTAGCTGTCAAATTGGCAGGCCAGAGGGGAAATAAGCTGGAGTTAGGGAGACATCTTACTTCCTGGGAATTATTCATAGTTTATGGAAAGGACACAGTAGAATGGCATCCTTGTTCCATATTTGCCATGTTCTTACTGGGTGCTGTTAGGGAATTCGCTGAGCCTCAGGTGACCCAGGTTCTGAGGAAAATGGAAATAATAGTAAGAATACATACACCAAGATTTGTTGTGAAGCACAAATAAGAGAAAGGTATAAAAGTGTTTCTGTGAGCTTTAAAATATTATAAATAATAGATTATCATTGCATAGATACCACGAGTTAGGCCTTAGCACAGGGCAGACACTGCTCCATTTCTGCTCAGACAGAATTCCTCTGCATTCCTGCCTGAGTAAACTTTCATAGTTCATAGCTGGTCTGAACATCACCAAGAAAAAAATTGAAGAGGAAGAAAATAACTAGTTGAATGCCAAGAACATCCCCGAAGTAAACAGCCATTCTCTTTAAGCGGAGAGAAAACAGTATTTTCCTGCTCAAAGCTCTAGGTAGCTTCCCTCTTTAGGGAAAGATCAGCAAGCTGTAAAGTTTCTGCCCTGGCAACAAATTCATGCATCACTACAATTACCTGTTTCTTTTGGATATTGGATCTGCTCATTATCCACCCAAGTTTAGATTGGACAGCTGCTACCTGACTTCATTTAGTAACCAATATGGAATGGTTTTGGCAGAGAATTGGTTTCTCTTTTCCCACCAGGAAAATGGAAAATAAATTGGAAGACTTTACTAAGGATTAGTAAAACATAAAAAAAAAAAAAAAAAAACAGAAAGAAAACTAGCTCTAGGTGTTTGAATCTTGGATTAACTGTTGAGGGTTCAATCACTGAGTCAAGAAAAAGCGCTACTGATTTAAGTGGATGATTAATCGAAGGTGGATTTAAAATGGGAGAACGGATCAGAGAAGACTAGAAACGCCAGCAGGTTAAAATAATAACTTGCGTGTTTTAACAAAATCCGTATTTAATTTTGGCATATATATGAGAGGAGACATCTGGAACTTGGGTGTTGGTGTTGAAATTACCAGTAGCATCTGTTCGTCCTTAGTTTTACCCCTTAAATTAGAGGAAAACTACATCGTATTACAGATATCTGAGTAAAATAGTAGATGAAAATATGGCATGCCCCATTTAATATACAAGTGTAAAATAATATCATAATAATTTTCTAAATTTAGTTTTAGGTTCTATTTTAGCCACTAATTAAAATATGATTAATAAATGCTTTCATTTTCTATATAATTTATTTATGCTTCATGGAAGTATCAAATATAAAAGCTAAGTTTTCTATTTCTGATTTTTACTCAAGTAATTAACAACTAGAAAAAGCTAAGTAACTTGGAGATTTGAGTCAGTAAAATTAGTTTACCTAAATTTTTTTTAATCTTGAAAAAATTTAGCATAATTAAACTGAATAAACCATCTAAAATAAAAGAGCAAGGGGGAGTTTACAAAACAATTGTGAGAGAATACTCTAGGTGCGTGTCAGTTATGAAATTTCACTTATCATTAGTGGAAAATATTGATTTCCCTTAGCCAACACCCTTAGCAGAAAAAGGGAACCTTGCCCTTGGACGTCCAAACAAACCAGCTGATTTATAAGCTAAAAGGGAATCCTTTGCATGAAAAAAGAAACAAACTTTTTGTTGCACAATAGCCCTGTCACCATGAAGACAATTGAACAGAAACAAAGTAGAAGATACAACCGTAATGATGTTCTGGCAACTGTGTACAAACAGGCAACACAACAGAAAGATCCAATCAAGATTTTCTATGTGGCCCACCCACATCCCTCCCTCTCTTCCTTCCTTCGCTTCTTTCTCCCTTCCTTTCTTCCTAACTTATTTTCTTCTTTCTTTCCTTTCTTCATTGCTTCACTACTTTCTTTCCTCCTTTCTGTTTTTTGACATTTTTAAAGTTAATTTTAGAGCTTTTTTTTAATTTCAAGGCTCAATTTTCTACCAATCATAGAATTTTAGAGTTCAAATAGTCCCCCTCCATCATTTCATAATTGCAAAACTGAGACCTAGAAAGAGTCCCCGTCTACCAGCTTGTTGCAGGACAATGATGAAAACGTGTTATAATTACTGCTGAGTTGTTTTTATTTTATTTTTAGAAATGTTTTGTATGTACATATATAAATTTTAAACTTTTATTTGACATTTCCCAGCAAGATTACACTTTTTTTCCTAACAGGATCAGCAATACAAGGATGTTTAAAGTAAAGACTGATTATCTCTCCTCCCCACCCTACTCTGCTCTCTATCCCACCCAGCTTAGGTATCCAATGTTCATAGACTTGTATGGACTCCTTGTGTAACTTTCTCCTTCTTTATGTATATACACACACCATACTTATATATATTTATAGGATATTTGTTTGTATCTTCTTTGTTTTTCCCAATATTGAATCATGCTTTTTTCACTTGACAGTATACACAGACAGCCCTACAAGTTTGTGTGCATGTGTCCACATGTTTTTAAAATTTATGCTTATGTAAATATATAATTTTATATTAGGGTAAAATCCTACACAGGGAGTTTTCAAAGCAGTATTGCTTTCTTTCTTCTTTTTTTGCCTTTCTGTTGTTTTTTGCTGTTGTTTGCCTCCTGCTATACTCTCCCTCTCTTCCCTGAGGTCATCCATTTTAATACGTACAGATAGACACTTCTGTTTTGTGGATTTCTACTTCTTACAATCATATAATATAAACATACATGTACACAAAATGGCAGACATCCTTGTCTCTTTCCTCCCATCGCAGAAACACAGACACATACACACGCACATGCACACACACACCCATACACACTTGCAATTTACCAGAAAATCATTGGCTTTGACTCCCCAGTGTTAAAGTATAATTTTCAAAAAATTAAAAGCAGGATTTTCATACAAATTTAGAATGAGCACATATCAAAGATTTATTTAATCTGTGAGTGAGGGAACCAGCAAGATGGTAAAGCCACTTGAAAGAGACAATTCAAGAAATAGAGGTTGATACAATGAATTTGGGAAGCCAGAATAAAATGAATTTGCTGAGTTAGGGACAAGACCAGTTAGTATCCTGCAAAGCAATAAAACCATAATCTTTGGTGTCTTCTCTACCTGGCAGAAACCAATTGCCATTGATTCTAATGGAACAAAATTTGCAAGTCAACAGGTAGCTTAGTGTCTGTGTCCTAATCAATAGTAAACAGTAAGTACAACAACGGTGCATCTCCCAGTCTGAGCCTCTCAGACAGTGCTCCGGTGTGACACTGAAAGGACATGCAATCATCTTTTTGCCTTATTTCCTGGTTTTGAATAATTCTTCTTAACACCAGGCTGACATGAATAGACTATGTAACTGTGCCAAGCTTGAGTCACACCCTAAGAAAATTCAGAGATTCCTCTGATGACCACTCCACGTTGTCCTCCTGTTAGTCATGATAACGCCCCCAGACCTGTCTTTTGGGCCGCTTAAGTACATAAAAGCCAAACCCTTGCTGGTTCCCATTAGGACCATGGGCTCTTCTGTCATCCTCAGTTGACATGAAAAGTAATTGCTCTAAATCTTTCACATAAAAAGCCTTCATAGAACTGATGAGTTTATAATTACTGCAAATAAATTAAATGGTTGTAATGATCTAAAAAAAATTAGTGTTAATTAGCACTTCTCATGACCAACATAAAAGAACTTTCTAGTGAGGGGTTTATATTTCAAAGTTGCACTAACTCAGTTCATTTTTGTAGCAAGGAACAAATGTTCAGACTCTTTTAATGTGTAAATTTAATGGTAAATTGAATGTGTTTTGTATTTCTTCTCTTCCTTAGCTGGACTAGAAGAATGGAATCAGATATTTCTTCTCACTTCCCTGCTCATAAAGAGAGATCATTTTTAGGTTGCTAATGATTTGGCCTTTGTGTTTAACGAGCATTAACATTCAGTTGTGAAAGAGCATGAGAGATGATAGTTTAAGGTTAGAGAGGGAGGGAAGAGCAATGCCTCAAGCTGCAAGGGAATTAAGAATCACAGTGCCCCTTGCAGGCAGCTAGCCCCCAGAGTGGGTAATAGCATGATATATATGGAAATTTGAAATATAATTAAAGTGGCAATACCAAAGGATGAAAAAAGCCATGTTGTAAATGGTGAGAAAAATAAAGCTAGATTCCTACCTTGTATCACATACACATACAAAGGGAACTCCAAGTGAATTAAAGATCTAAATGAGAAGATAAAAGTAGGAAGCTAACAGAAATGTAGAAAAACATTTCTATGGTGTATTAGTTTTCTGTTGCTGCTGTAACATATTACCACCAACTTAGTGGCTTAAACAATACGAATTTTTTTCTTAGAGTTCTATAGGTCAGAAGTCCATCTTAGTCTTGCTCAGCTAAGATCAAGGTGTTGGTGGGGCTACATTCCTTTCTGGGGACTCTCAGGGGAGAATCGTTTTCTTTGCCTTTTCTAGCCTCTAGAAACCATCTACCTTCCTTGGTTTGCAGCTCTTTTCATCCATTTTCAAAGTCAGAAATATAGCATCTCTCTGATCCTGCTTCTATTTTTCACATGTCTTTGTCTGACAAACTACAGCCAGAAAAGGTTCTCCACTATAAAGGATTCACATGATTAGATTAAATCTATCTGAATAAGTCAGAATAATCTTCCCTATCTCAAGGTACCAAAACGTAATTATATCTGCAAAATCCCTTTCATCCTCTAAAGTAACATATCCACATGCTCCAGGAATTCACAGACATGTTTGGAGGGACATTATTTTACCTGCCATAATGACCTAGGAGAATATTTTACAATCCAGGTGAGGAAAAACTGCAAAAATCTCCAAAAGTACAAATCATAAGATAAAAATTTAATGGATTTGACTACATTAAAATTAAAGATTTCTGTTCAATGAAGAACATCATAAACAGTTAACAGACAAATGATAGATTAAGATTAAATATTTCCTAAGTCAAAACTTGGCAAAGGGCTAGTATCTAGAGTATACAAAGGATCCTACCTTTTTAGTAATTACTTTAAATGTAAATGGACTAAATACTGCAATAAAAAGTCAGTGATTTGCAGAATGAATCTTAAAAGGTCCAACTATATGCTGTCTACAAAAGGCATACTTTAGATTTAGAGACACAAATTGGTGGAAAGTAAAGGATATGAAAAGTATACCATAAAAATAGTAACAAAAGACAGCTGGAGTGGCTACACAATATCAAACAAAATAGATTTTAAAGCAAAAATTGTTACTAGAGACAAAGAAGGGTGCTTTTTTTTTTTTTTTTGGTGAGGAAGATTGGCCCTGAGCTAACATCTCTTGCTAATCTCCCTCTTTTTGCCTGAGCAAGATTGTTGTTGAGCCACCATGTGTGCCAATCTTCCTCTATTTTGTATGTAGGATGCTGCCAGAGCATGGCTTGATGTGTGATGTGTAGTTCCACACCCGGGATCCAAACCCACAAACCCTGGGCTGCTGAAGGTGAGTGCACAAACTTAACCACTACACCACTTGGATGGCCCCAAAGAAGGACATTTTTTAATGCTAGAGAGATCTGTCCATGAGGATCATATAGTACTTATAGGCATACACGCACTCAACAACAGAGCTCCAAAACACATGAAGTAAAACTGACAGAATTGAATTGAGAAATGGACAATTCAACAATGATAGTTGGATAATTCAATGCCCATTATTCAATACTATATAGGACAACTAGGAAGAAGATCAATAAGGAAATAGAAGACTTGAAAAGAGTATAAACCAACTAGACCTGAAGATATCTATAGAACACTCCACCCAATGTCAGCAGATTACACATTCTTCTCAAGTGTATATGGAGCATTCTCCAGGATAGATCATATAGTAGGCCATAAAACAAGTATCAATAAATTTAAATGACTGGAATCATACAAAGTATGCTTTCTGACCACAGGAAATTAAATTAGAAATTGGTAATAGAGAAGATTTTTAAAGTTCATAAACACGTAAAATTAAACAACACACTTCTAACTAAAAAATGCATCAAAGAAGGAATCACAAGGGAAATTAGAAAATACTTTGAGGAGAATGCACATATCAAACACAACACACCAAAACTTACGGGATGCAGGTAAAGCAGTACTTAAATGGAAATGTATATCTATAGGTACTTATATTAAAAAAGAAAAAAGAATACAAATCAGTATCTTAATCTTCCACCTTAAAAAACTAGAAAAGAAACAGAGCAAATTAAACCCAAAGCAAGCAGAAGGAAGGAAATAACAAAGTCTAGAGTGTAACTAAAGAAACAGAGAATAGAAAACATCAACAAAAACAAATGTTGGTTCTTTGAGAAAATAAAAGTATTGACAAACCTTTAAGTAGACTGACTAAGACAAAGAGAGAAGATTTAAATTACTAAAATCAGGAATGACAAGGTGTGCAACACTAAGAATCTGACAGAAATTAAAAGGATTCCCTTAAGATCAGAAATAGGAAAAAGATGTCTCCTCTCAGAACTTCTATTTAATGTTATATTGGAGATTCTAGAAAGGGCGAGTAGACAGTAAAAAGAAATACAAAATTGGGAAGAAAGAAGTAAAACTCTCTCTATTCACAGAAGACATGATTCTGTATATAGATATATAGATAATCCAAAGGAATACACACATACACACATACACACACTCACAATGAATAGAGCTAACAAATGAGTTCTTCTAGGTTACAGAATGCAAGATCAATATCCAAAAATCAATTGTATTTTTATACAGTAGCAATGAGCAATTTGAAAATGAAATTAAGAAAACATTCCATCTACAATAGCATCAACTAGAATAAAATCCTTAGGAGCAAATCTAACAAATTGCAAGTCTTATACCTGAAAACTACAAAACATTGTTGAGAGAAATTGAAGAAGATTTAAGTAAATGGAAAGACATCCCATATTTGTGGGTTGGAAGACTTAGTATTGTTATGGTGGCAATGTTCTTCAAATAGCCAAAACATTCTTGACAAAGAACAACAAAGATGGAGGATTCACACTTCCTGATTTCAAAACTTACTATAAAGCTACAGTAATCAACATTGTGTAATACTGACATAAGGATAGATATATAGTTCAATGAAAGAAAATTGAGACTCTAGAAATAAACCATCATATTTATGGCCAATTGATCTGTGACAAGGATATCGAGGCAACTCAATGGGGAAAGAACAGTCTTTTCAACAAACGGTGCTGAGACAACTGAAATCTACATGCCAAAGAATGAAGTTGGATCCCTACCTCACATCATACACAAAAGTTAACTCAAAATAGATCACAAACCTAAATGTAAGACCTGAAACTATCAAACTCTTAAAACATAAGAATAAATCTTTCTGACCTTAGATTAGGCAATAGCTTCTCAGATATAATGCCAAAAGTGAAGAAAAAAAATAAATTGGACTTCATCAAAATTAAAAATTTTTCTGCTGCAAAGGATATCATCAAAAAAGTAAAAAGACAACGCACACAATGGAATAAAATATTTAAAGATCATGTTTCTGTGAAGGGGCTTGTATCTGTAATATATAAAGAATACAAACTCAATAATAAAAAGAGAAATAAACCATTTTTTAAAAAGTGGGGAAAAATTGAACAGCCATTTCCCAAAAGAAGATAAAAAAGCATGAAAAGATGCTCAACTTCATTATTCATTAAGGAAATGCAAATCAAAATCATAATGAGATAGCACTTTATACCCACTAGGATGTAAAATTAAAAAGCGTTGATGAATATGTAGAGAAATTGGAACCTTTATACATAGCTGATAGGGATGAAGACTGGTGCAGCTGATTTGGAAAATAGTTTGGCAGTCCTCTAAAAGTTAAACTTAGAGTTATCATATCACCTAGCAATTCCACTTCAAGTATATGCTGGAGAGAATTGAAAAATATATGTCTACAAAGAACTTATACACAAATGTTCACAGCAGTATTATTCATAATCACCAAAAAGTGGAAACAACCTAAATGTCCATCAACTAATGAATGGACAAACAAACTGTGGTATATCCACACATTGGAATATTATTCAACAATAAAAAGGAATAAATTACTGATACATGCTACAACATGGATGAGCTTCTAAAGCATATGGTAAGTAAAACAAGTTAGAAACAAAAGGCCGCACATTTTTTATTCTATTTATGTCTAGAGTAGTCAAATCCACAGGACAGAAAATAGATTAGTTACTGCCTGGGTCTGCAAGGAGGGAAGAATGGAAATTGAGTGCTTATGGGTACAGGGTTTCTTTTTGGGGCGATGAAAATGTTCTGGAATTAGATAATGTTCGTAGTTGCACAACTCCATTAGTATACCAAAAACTGTTGAATTGCGCACTTTAAAAGTGTGAACTTATAATGTGTGAATTACATCTCAATAAAGCTGCTACTTTTGAAAAGTCATTAGACAAGGAATTATGGAACCTGGATTCTAATCTAGGTGTTGTCAGATTTTTATAATATGACTTCTGACAAGTCTTTACTCTTTCTGGCCTCAGTCTCCTCAGCCGTGAAATGAAAAGTGGCGTATAAGAGCCCTTCCATACCTCACCATTTGTGGTCCTATACCTCTCTTCCTTTACTAAATGTCCTTTGCCAAACGATCTGAAGCTGATCTCTTTCTTCTTTGAACTCTAACAGTAACGTTAACCGCCCTGCATTGCTACCATGTTGCTCAGTCTTATGGCCTCTGGCAGAAAGGTGAGCCACTTGAAGGAAGACTCAAGACTGTCTTGTACATGACAGGGATTCAATAGATTTTTAGGTGACTAGATACATGAAATTATTTGTATTTAGAAGACATTGTGTGAAATGCAGTCAAAAAATTCAAATTTTTTTGGTTTACATGTCACTGCAGTAAGTGATAATTTTCCCTAAATTTGACACAGATTTAATGTTAATTTTTGGCATAAAAGAATTGCAAACTTGATAGAGTTTGACACACCTATTAATTCCCTTGTTATCCCACACAGATGAGTTTCTACTCTATTTTAAAATAGATTGCCTACCAGAGCAGCTTCATGAATGTTGATATTAAATATGATGAAAATAATCCAAAAATGAAAAGAAATAAAATGCTTGAACCAGGATTATTTAATTGCAATTAATCAAGGCTTTAGTATTTCAGTAGGTGTCCTGAACCACATTATTGTTTTTAAGCAATAAAATCTTACCAGTAAGAGACGTCAGAAGAGAACACTATTATTAAATTCTCATTGAGAGGTTAGGCCACTGTTTTCTGCAATCATTATTGAGTTTGCAAATTTTTAAAAAATAGAAAATTATACGGGTTTCACTGCTTTATATAACTTTCCATAGTGTATGTCTAACAAGCTGAAATTTTTTGCCTAAGAAAAAAGTTGAGTAAAAATGTAACCAACTGCTTTCTTACTTCTTTTTTCTTTAAATACAAAAGACAATTATCTAAAAACTGATCTTCAATTTTGTGTTCTTTCCTCCACTGATGAACTATACAATTTAACTCAAAGGCATTCATCCCTAATTAATGAAAATACAAAAGGAAAAATTATGAAAAATTAGTCCTAACCTGGTAAGATTTAAATATACCCTTATAATACCACCACATTCTTTTTTTTATTCTGCATAATTACCAATTCAGAATACCTGAACCCATTCCTAAATTCAAAGTTTAGAAAAATTATTTGTAATTGATAAAAACAAACTAAAGCAGCATCAAACACTTTAAGAACTTATGCGAAATTAAATTTGGGATGCGTAACTGGTAACATCTGAGAACATTTTTTTATTCTATGCTTTATTTTACATAAGAGATGTACCCAAAAATCATGTTTTATCATATCGGAGGTGGTTTCAGTAAGTACCCACATTTCTCAAATGTATTGAGCTAAAGCTTCTGTATAGTATTATTATTCTTCATCTTGAGCATAATAACTTCTATCTGTGCTATCATTTTAAATTTGTATTTAATAAATATTCATTGAGTACTAACTATTCTGCTGGTGCAGATAATAATAATAACAACAACAAAAAAGATTTGTTGAGTGCTTACTATAGCACTAAGTACTGTACTAAATCCTTTATAGTCTTTTCTCAATCAACCCTAACAGCAATTTTATGAAGAGGTAGTTACTTTAACTATCCACATTTTACAGATGAGAAAACTGAGGGTTAATGACATGAAGTAATTTTCTCAAAGTCACATAGCTAATAAGTGGTTCAGCTCTATGCTAGATAGTTTAGGAGTTGACAAATGAAAACACACCCAGACGTCCTCAAAGAACTTAGAATCTAGTGAGGCTGACAGAGAAAGAACCAAATAACAGATGTGAACTGTAAGTGATGAATCATGGTTGAACATGGAACCACAATTTAAAGGTTACAATTTAAAACATTATTGTTATGGTTTGGGGTGTAGTCAGGCTTCTCCAGAGAAACAGAACCAATGTGGGGGTGTATATATAGAGAGAGATTTATTTTAAGGAATTAGTTCATGTGACTATGGAGACCCAGGGAAGAGCTAATGTTGTAGTCCACGTCCAAAAGTCGTCTGCTGGCAGAATTCCTTTTTGCTTGGGGAAGATAAGTCTTCATTCTATTAAGGCCTTTAAATGATTGGATAAGGCCCGCCCACATCATGGAGGATGATCTGCTTTATTCAAAGTTCACTGATTTAAATGTTAATCTTATCCAAAAAAAACATAGCGTGCAGAAACATCCAGAAGAATGTTGGACTAAATATCTGGGCCCCATGGCCCAGCCAAGTTGACACATAAAATTAACCATCACAGGGTGCTTTAAAAATATATAAAAACTCATAGTCTAAACACCATGCCCTATGGGAATAATTCTTCAAATTTGCCTTCTCCAACAGAGCTACTCCCCTTGAGCTAGGACTACATATATTTACTTTTTCATTCCCAATGTCTATCACAATGAGGGATATATAGAACATTTCAGGAACTCTTGTTGACTTAATTTCAGCAAACTTTGCTTGAATTGAATTGAAAAGAATTTAGTATCTGGTCTTTTAAAACCTCTGAAAAAGGAAAGTGTGTCCAGAATAAATAAGCACCATAGATAAATCCAGAGGTTTGGGAACTTATGCTTTCAGCTTCCTTGGTTGCCCAATTTGTGGCAACAGTTATGCCTTAGTTATATATTGCTACATAACAAATTACTACAAATTTAGCAGCTTAAGCCAACACACATTTATTATCTCATAGTGTCCATGAGTCAGGAATCCACTCACAGCATAGCTGGGTGCCTTGCTTCAGGGTCTTTCCCAAGGCTGCAATGAGGGGTCAGCCAGGGCAGGGATCTCATCTGAGGCTCAGTTGGAGAAGAATCGCTTCCAAGCTCTTGCGGCTGTTAGCACAGTTCAGTCCTGGAGCTCCTTGCTGACTGGTGGCCAGATATTTCCCTCAGCTCCTTACCTTGCAGGCCTCTCTGTGTGGTGGCTTACTTTATCAAAGGCAGCAAGGGAGAAATTCAATATGAGAAGTCTACTAGTAATGTGGGTGTTACAATCCTATGTAATCATGGAACTGACACCCTATCATCTTCGCCATATTCTCTTGGTTGGTAGCCAGTCACAAATCCCATTCAGATTCAAGGGGTGAGGATTACACAATGGCATGAAAACAAGGAGTGGGGAAAAATGAGCGCATGCTAGAGTTTGTTCCCCACACAGCACTCTCAGGAATAGACTTTGGCTTGGGTTTTCAGAAATCTCAGCCCTGTGAGTACAGGAAATAAGGGTTTCTTCCAGGGCAGTCATAGAAGCTTTCAGGTACTTCAGGGGCACCCAAGTGAATCGCATCAGTGGGTGTCGGTCCAGAGATGAGACCAGATGAGCCACACCACCTCAAAGAGGAAGATCGCACGTGAACCAGCCACATTCTTCCGGTTGTCAGCAGGACTCCTGAGCTTTCCCTACCATTGGGCACCAATTTGGGAGGAAAGAGCAGCCACTAGGGAATTGAATATTCAACTTTCTAAAAATTTAATTGAAAGAAAATGATTTCCTGTCATTTAGCAAGCTAAAGGTTTAGTTGATCAATCAGTTGGAGTATATGTGTGTGTGTGTGTTTATTGGCTATAGGAAATAAAGAATTAGTGCAGTGTGAATGAACTTTTAATGCTGTAAAATTAGAACTGGCTGTACCTGAGAATAATTAAGTGATCACCTATATACCCCAGGTATGCCCTGGCAGTCTACGTCAGTACACTGCCACAACGCAAAAATCCCAATCCATCTTTAGAAGGAAAGGCAGGCAGGGAGAATCATGACCTTGTCTCTAAAAGGCCAGAGCTAAATGTTTGCATTACCTAGGAGTGGGCTGGGGGCCCTCTCCACAGACAGAACAGCAAGATTAGCAAAAATAATAGCTAGCATCCACTGAGCACTTATTAGGTATCAGAAAATGTTCCTTTTGGTTTTTCCCAACCAGTAGTTTGAAATTTTTCACATCTACAGAACACTTGAAAATATAGCACAATGATCATGCATATACTGTGTGCATTGGTTAACCAATTTTAACATCCTGCTACACTTGTTTTATTTCTCTCTCTCTCTATGAGAGAGAGAGAAGTAGATAGATAGACATTCACAAAATTTAATTCAACAAGAGTTCCTGAAACTTTCTATAGGTCCCTCACTGTGATGCACACTGTCTTTTGTGGTCCTGGTGTCTATCTCTAAAAAGAAAAGTATGGGGCCGGCCTGGTGGGGCAGCAGTTAAGTTCACACATTCCGCTTTGGTGGCCTGGGGTTAGCCAGTTCGGATCCCGGATGCAGACCTACGCACCACTTGTCAAGCCATGCTGTGGTAGGCGTCCTACATATAAAGTAGAGGAAGATGGGCACGGATGTTAGCTCAGAGCCAATCTTCCTCAGCAAAAAGAGGAGGACTGGTGGCAGATGTTAGCTCAAGGCTAATCTTCCTCAAAAAATTAATTAATTAATTAATTAAAAAATAAAAAGGAAAGTATGTTCAGAATGAATAAGTACCACAAAGAAGTCCAGAGGTTTAGGAATGTTCAGGAATATTAGGAATATAAATATATATATATATATATATATATATACACACACATATATGTATGAATCTGTGTGTGTGTGTATCTGTATATGTAGATATAGATCCTTTTTTTGGGTTGAATCTTTATGATACTTTTCACATTTCTTGCAATAAGTTGCCCAAGTTTGCAAAGCTGCCAGCAAAATGTGGGCTTGGAACCCTGGTCTAGCAGGGGCCTATGGTCTTAGTAACTGTGCCATTTGGCTTGTTAGGGAAAGATGAGAGCTTTCCCTGTGTGATAGGTGGGATAGATGGGGTTCCTGTCAAGTCAGGATGAAAGCAGCACCAGAGAGCCTAGGGGCAGGGGATGGGAGAAGCGGGAAGAGCACGTGAATTAAAGGGCAGAGAGATAGGAGGGGAGGGAGAAGGGAGAATTTCTATAAAAGGAGAGCTGGCTGTCAAATGAGGAGTGCTACTGAAACAAAAATCTCACACTTTTTCCTCTAGGGCAAAAAATATTATTTTAGACTTGATATTTCAGAGTAAAACACCCCAAAAGGCAGAGAGTAGGTTCTGCTCGCTTCGATGTATGTCCAGCAGGGAATTACACAGTCAGGTACTGGGTCGGACACTTAGTCTTTGCTTCTGATGTTAATGGACACAGATTGCTGAGTCATTGAGTTATCCAGTCACTAGAATTATATTTAACGTTATATGAACAATATGCCAATCCTCATGAAAGCTTTTTAAATTTATCTCTTTAACTATCATGAATATAGCCCTTGGGATCTGTAAGACAGGAACAATTATAGAGGATCCATTTTACAACATGAATATGTGTTAACCCTTGTTCATAACAGCTGCAAAAGGAGCACCCAAAGCGTTATTTTTAAAAACCCTCAGCACAACCAGAGGCACTCACAACTAGAATACACAACTAAGTACTGGAGGGCTTTGGGGAGAAGGAGAAGAGAAAAGATTGGCAACAGATGTTAGCTCAGGTGCCAATCTTTGAAAAAAAACCCTCAAATTCTTTAAAGATTAAATACACAAAATTACATCCGAGGGTTATTCTTTGTGTTTAAGATCAAGAAACTAACTCCAGGGCCAGCCTTGATGGCCTAGTGGTTAAAGTTGAGCGTGCTCCACTTTGGCAACCTGGGTTTGGTTCCCAAGTGTGGAACCACACCACTCATCTTTCAGTAGCCATGCTGTGGTGGCAGCTCACATATAAAGAGGAAGATTGGCAGGGCCAGCCTCGTGGTATAGTAGTTAAGTTCACATGCTCTGCTTCAGCAGCCCAGGGTTTGCAGGTTTGGATCCTGGGCACAGACCTACACACTGCCCATCCATTCATGCTGTGGTAACACCCCAAATACAAAATAGAGGAAGATTGGCACAGATATTAGCTCAGGGTGAATCTTTCCCAGCAAAAAAAAAAAAAGAAAGAAAGAAAGAAAAGAAACTAACTCCATTGCTGTCATCGATACTTGACATAGTTTTAGCATATCTACATAACTTGGCATATAACTCTTGAGAAAAAATATTAGTTGAATGATGGAAACAAAGAAATATTATAGGTTTACTTAATAATTAACAAATAAAAATAAATTTTGCTTATATTACAGTCTGCTTTGCCTCTCAATGCTGTTTGTTCCATTCATCCACTTGCCTCTGAAAGCAAATTTCAATCCCCTTATTTTTTAAGGCATTAGCTTGCAAACTTTTTTCAAAGTGACTTACGGTGAGAAATATATTTTGTATACACACACACATATATATTTACAGAAACATTTATATTTTTAAGTACTAAATTTATATATTTTATATATATACCTTTAAAAGTTCTTCATTCTCTCATTAATAAAGTAATTTTTTATCTGATTAACAACCCTGTAAAGAGCCACAGGATCAATTTGGTGAGTTTAATCAACATTTAGAAAACAGAAGCAACAGAAAATATCAAAAGTGCATCATAAGGAATACAGGTTAAGCACTGTTGCACGAAAATTTTGTTTTAACTTTGCATGTACATAGATGTGTGTTCTGGATATGAAGTAAAATGTTTTCTCACATGGGTCTTACTCAAAAATGGTTGACACTGCTGTTTTGTGGCATTGCAGTTTGAAAAGCATTGCAGTCTAAGGGCCCTGATCTTCAAAAACGCTCTATCGTAATATTCATAATGGTGAAAATTTTCATTATGTCACATCTCAATATCTTACCCTTTGGCCCAGGGAAAACGAGTTTGAGAAATGTGGCTCATCAATGTGTAACTACACAAAGGGCCATTTGGAAATAGGAACAAAGAAACACTGAATCACCATGCTCTGCTCATTCTTACACCCTCAGCACAAACAACAAAATAGAGATGAATGTAGAAAATATCAAAAAAGCAATAAATGGTTTAAACGCTAAAAAATGCACTTATAAGGAACTGCTGATGGGGCCTGACATTGATATACTAATAAGTAAATATTAGCTATTTCTATATTTGACTGAAATACAATGACTAAGCAACATGAATTCTCTCAAATTTGATATCAGAAATGTATAGTTCTGTTGCACAAGAAGAGGATTTCCTTCTTAATTATACTTTAGCCTATTTCATCAGGAGCAAATTTCTATGGTGAGAGCAACTCGAAACATCTAGAGGCAGAGATCAGCAGATAAATATGAACTAAGTATATGATCCAAGAGAAGACAGCATGACAATTGGAAAAACTTAATGATTAAAGATAAATAAAACTTTTTATCTTGGTATATATTGGTATAAAAAAAGTATTTCTAATAGTAAGAAGAAATTTTCAGTGAGGGCAAAGCTTGAGTTGACTCCTAAAGAGCCTTTTGCAGTTTTATGTTTTAACAGTAGGAATTATCAGAGTAAAAAAAAAAAAAACAGAAAAACCTCCGAGAAAGAAATATCAGCAATTCAAATGGAAATAGTTCACAGCGGCTAAACCAACAGAGAATATAAGTAGTGCATTGAACCAAGGGGTTGGATAAGATTACCTAATGACTTTGTCCTTTTCTAATGTTAAGGATTTAAAAATAATCCATAATAACTGACATGTTACCTCCCTCAGCTGTTGTCAATAAGCAAAGCCAACCTGAAAATAATCCCTGGCTTTTTGTTTTCAAAGCTACAGAGGAATCCTGGCACTGAGTGATAAACGTGCCTCTGGATAGGACTGTAAGTCAGCTTTCTGGACAGCTCTTTCGCTAGCCGAATCACAGAGCGGAAGATGCAGAAACTCTTGAAAGGCATTCTCATTAGTATTCCTACCCAAAGTTACCTAACTTTGGGCTATAACTCCACAAGAGGAACGGTGTGTAGAAGGAAGGGGTTGGAGGAAAGAGATAGGACAAAGATTTCAAGGAACCAGCCAGTGCCCTGAGACAGGAGTTTCTTGGTGGATGGTGAAATAAGAGACCCAACTTCATTGATAAGCTGCTAAGGGAGAATAATAAGGAGATCCATTGCCCAAAATTTATTGCCAATTTTTGCTTTCTGTTTTAAACACAACTACCAAATAAGACATTGAGCTGCCAGGTTTTCTCCCTCAGCATCTATATATGGAGATAACGAAAAAGAATGAAAATTCCAAAGATTTGTCCTTCCCATAATTAAAGCATATTCTTTTCTATCTTTCCCAATATTTCTCCTTCAATTAAGTTTTACATACAAGGACCAAGATCCTCCTAGAATCTTTCCCATAATTCCCAATCACTACTTAGCTAACAATGTTTTAGATTTTAATGATGTTTTAGCATTTAAAGATGATGCTTTCCTGCCTTAACTAATGTGATTTTGAAAGTACAGCAATAGTACAAGAATTTCTCTAAAACTTAAGGGAGAGGCAAGGAGGAAAGCTACAACCCAGTCATTATTCTCTCCAAAGTCTTGTCTTTTGCAAATAGTATAATGGAAGAGAGAGAGGCAATTATATTGTAGTTATTTTATTTTGATCTAAATAACATATTACTTTCCTTACTAGGATTTAATTTTTTAAACAGGAAGATATCAACAATGACTTCTGTTTTAATTAGATAGATATTAAAGAGGTTGATAATTCTAATAGTGACAAGCTGTAGTGTTCACTCATCCATGAACAAAAATTATATTACAGCATTCAGCCTTCTTACATGGGAGGGGTGAATATTATTTAAATATTTTATGTGAAGGAAAAATAATAGAATAATTGTCTGCTAATAGGTTAAGTTCAATTGTAAAAGTAAAAACTTACAAATAAGCATTAGTTGTGCACCTATTTTATGCCAGGCCCTGGGGATTTGAATATAAAGAAAAGTCACTGACCTCGATATTTCACTGCTCAAAGACATGTAAACATATAATTTCAATACAGTGAGGAAAAATATTGATATTTTGATATTGATATATTGATATTAGTATACAGAAAGTACCATGAGAACACAGATGAGGAATTTACTAGAAGACTTCCTGAAAGTGTATTTTAGAGGATGGCAAATTTACCTGATAATTGTGCCTAGTGAATGGGTATTTCTGACAGAGGTAAATTATGTGCAGAAAAACAAATATCTTCTGGATAATACACTAATACAATAGTGATTTGAGAAATAGTATCTATCACATTAACAAAATTTAAGCAAAAAATTAAGCAATGATTTAGAGCCCAGAATCCAACAGAGAGAGTACACTGGTCATCTGCTTTTGGGATTGTCAGCATATATTTTCCTCCTTCTGAACTGTATCCAAATTATTTTTAAGATATTATCTTTCCCACATTGTGTGGCACCTTGGTGAGGTGGTAAATCCAGCTGCTTATCTCTTGCTAAGAGAACAGGCATATTTTCCATGTCACCCCATCTCAAGAAGAGCAGTGAAAACATGACCCAAGCTTGCCTAACTTGGTGGACTCTTCTGGGACTCTGTTATTTGACCAAGAACAGAAGAAGCTGTTGGACAGAATTCATTTCAAAAGGGCATCAAGACCAGACTATTCCTAAGGTTCTTACATCCTAGCACTCTTTCAAAATTTATCCCCAAGTGGGACATCAGGCGACCAGGAAGCTAGAGCCATTTACTAGAGTAAGCAGACATAGACTATCCCTCAGAGAAACAATGTTCCTTCCCTAAACCATAGAAGTCTGCTCTTGTCATGCATAGGGACATCTGGAAAGTGCAGAGAAGGTAACACTCCTATGGAAACCCCTCAACAATGGAGGATGAGAGCCCCAGCTCCCATTATATAGTCGGTAAGACACTTCTGAGAAGCATTCTGTTTGCTTCTCTGAAGTCCCAACAGGATTAAGCCGCAAATGCCTACAGCATCAACCATGATAATACACCCTTCTACTTGTTATTCCTCTGTCTCTGGTTTGCTCTAATATTCTCTTTCTCTCTTGCTTCTTGTGAGTGCTTCCCAAGCAATCTATCCTATCTCAGACTCTGCTTTGAGGGAAACTTAAACTAAGACACCCCCATAGCTTACTTAATCATCATCTAGAGGGATGGGTATTATTTTCTCCAATGTACAGATTAGGAAAGGCTAGAAGAGGTTGGTTAATTTGTGCATTCAATTACTGGAATAGATGGGGATTAAACTCGAATCCTTTTGCTCCTAAAACCCATGTTTATAAATATTATGCTAAAGTACCCAAATACTTTCAGATGGATGATTACAAGAAATAAACTTATTAAAAGTTAAAGGACAAAAATATTAAAAGTAACTATAACTACAATAATTTTTTAATGGATACACCATATAAAAAGATGTAAATTATGACATCAAAAACATAAAATGTAGGAGAGGGAGTGTAAAAATGTACAGTTTTTGTTTACATTTGAAGTTAAGTTATCAGCTTACATAGGCTGTTATAACTATAAGGTGTTTTATGTAAACCTCAAAAGATAAAGACAAAGGAATCAAAGGATATCATTACAGAAAAATTGTCAAATCACAAAGAAGGAGAGTAAGAGAAGAAGAAAGGAAGAAAGGAACTATGAAACAGCCAGAAAATAATTAACAAAATGTCAATTGAAGGTGCACACCTATCTATACTTACTTTAAATGTAAATAGACTAACTTCAAAAATCAAAAGACATAGAGTGGCTAAATGGATTTTTAAAACCCAACTATATGCTGCCTGCAAGAAACTCATTTCAGTTTTAAGGACACATAAAGACTGAAAGCAAAGGGACAGAAAAAGGTATTCCATGCAAATGGAAACCAAAAGAAAGAAAGGATACTTATGTGAGAAAAAATAGACTTTAAGACAAAAACTGTAGTGAGACAAAGAAAGTCATTGTATAAAAATAAAGGGTTCAGTCCAATAAGAGGCTATAATATGTATAAATATTTAGGTACCCTACATAGGAGCACCTAAACATGTAAAGCAAATATAATAGATCTGAATAATATTAGGGGACTTCTTTACCCCAATTTCCGCAATGGATACATGACCCAGACAAAAATTCGATAATAAAAAATTGCCTTAAACTACATGTTAGACCAGAAGGACCTAAGAGACATAGAGAACATTCCATCCAACAGAAGCAGAATACACATTCTTCTCGAGTGCATATACATTCTCCAGGATGGATCATATGTCAGGCCACAAAAACAAGTCTTAATAAATTTTAAAAGATTAAAATCACATCAAGCACCTTTTTTTACAACAACGGTATGAAGCTAAAAATCGAATACAGAAGTAAAACTGGAAAACTCACATATATGTGAAGATTAAACACCATGCTCCTGAACAACCAATGGGTCAAAGAAGTCAAAAGGGAAGTCAAAAAATATCTTGAGACAAATTAAAATGGAAACACAATGTACCAAAACTTATGGGATGCAGCAAAAGCAGTTCTAAGACAGAAGTTTATAACTATAAATACCTATATTAAGAAAAATCTCAAAGAAATGATCTAACTTTACACTTCAAGGAAGTAAAATAGAAGAAAAAACTAAGCCCAAAGTTAGTAGAAAGAAGGAAAAAACAAAGATCAGAATAGAAATAAATGAAATACAGACTAAAAAGACAATAGAAAACATCAATGAAACTAAGAGCTGGTTTTTTAAAAAGAGAAGCAAACCTTTAAAAAATTGACAAACCTTTAGCTAGACTAACTAAGAAAAAAAAGAAAGAAGATTCAAATAAATAAAATCAGAAATGAAAGAGGAAACATTACAACTGATAACACAAAACTACAAAGGATCGTAAGAAACTACTATGAACAATTGTACACCAACAAACTAAATAACCTAAAAGAAATGGATAAATTCTTAGGACAAGGCAACTTACCAAAACTGAACAGTGAAAAAACAGAAAATCTGAACATATCAATTACAAATAAGGAGATTGAATCAGTAATCAAAAACCTCCCAACAAAGAAAAGTCCAGGACCAGATGGCTTCACTGATGAGTTCTACCAAATATTTAAAGAATTAATACCCATCCATTTCAAACTCTTACAAAAAAAGAAACAGCAGGGAACACTTCCAAACTCATTTTACAAGACCAGAATTACCCTGATAACAAAGCCAAGCAAGAATACTGCAAGAAAAGAAAATTATAGGCCAATATCCCTGATGAAAATGGATGAAAAATTCTCAACAAAATTTTAGCAAGCTGAATTCAACAGTACAATAAAAGGATCATATACCATGATCAAGTGGGATTTATTCCTGGGACACAAGGATAGTTCACAAACATAAATTAATCAATTGATATACCACATTAACAAAATGAAGAATAAAAATTGTATGAAGATCTGAATAGATGCAGAAAAAGCATTTGTCAAAATTCAATGTCTTTTAATGAGAAAAACTCAACAAATTGTGTATAGAAGGAACATACCTCAACATAATAAGGGCTATATATGACAAGCCCACAGCTAACATCATACTCAATGGTGAAAAGCTGAAAGCTTATCCTCTAAGATTAAGAACAAGACAAGGATTTGCATTCTCTTTAATTTTATTCATCATGGTATTGGAAGTCCTAGCCAGAGCAACTAGTCAAGAAAAAGAAATAAAAGGCATCCAAATCAGAAAGAAAGAAGTAAAATCATCTGTGTTTGCAGATGACATGATATTGTATGTAGAAAACCCTAAAGATTCCACTCAAAAACTGTTAGATCTAATTGACAAATTCAGTAAACCTGCAGGATAAAAAAATCAATATACAAAAATCAGATGTTTCTATACACTAACAATGAACTATCAGAAACAGAAATTAAGAAAACAATCCCATTTACAATAACATGAAAAATAATAAAATACTTAGGAATAACTTCAACCAAGGAGGTAAAAGATCTGTACCCTGAGAACTATAAAACATCAGTTAAAAAATTTAAGGAAACAGGGGCTGGCCCCGTGGCCGAGTGGTTAAGTTCGCGCGCTCCGCTGCAGGCGGCCCAGTGTTTCGTTGGTTTGAATCCTGGGCGCGGACATGACACTGCTCATCAGACCACGCTGAGGCAGCGTCCCACATGCCACAACTAGAAGGACCCACAACGAAGAATATACAACTATGTACCGGGGGGCTTTGGGGAGAAAAAGGAAATAAATAAATAAATAAAATCTTTAAAAAAAAAATTGAAGGAAACAAATAAAAGGGAAGATATTCCATGTTCGTGGATTGGAATAATTAATTTTGTTAAAATGTCCATACTACCCAAAACTCTCTTCAAGTTCAATGAAACCCCTATCAAAATTTTAATGACATTTTTCACAGAAATAGAAAAAAAATCCTAAAATAAGTACGGAATCACAAAAGACCCCAAATAGCCAAAGCAATCTTAAGAAAGAACAAAGTTGGAGGCATCACTTGATTTCAAACTATTTGACAAAGCCATAGTAATCAAAACAGTATGATATTGGCATAAAAATAGACACATAGATGGGACAGAATACAAAACCTAGAAATAAACTCATGCATATATGGGGAATTAATCTTTGACAAAGGAGCCAAGAATATAAAATGGGGAAAGGATAGTCTCTTCAGTAAACGATGTTGGGAACCTGGATATCCACATGTAAATGGTTGAAACTGGACTCCTGTCTTAAACCATAAACAAAAATCAACTCTAAATGAATTAAAGACTTGAATGTAAGACCTGATACCATAAAACTCCTAGAAGAAAACACAGGCAGTAAGCTTCTTGACATCAGTCTTGGCAATGATTTTTTGGATTTGACACCAAAAGCAAAGGCAACAAAAGCAAAAATAAACAAGTGAGACTACACAAAACTAAAAGCTTTCCACCCAGCAAAGGAAATCATCAACAAAATTAAAAGGCAAACTATGGAATGGGAGAAAATATTTTCAGACCACATATCCAGTAAGGAATTAATATCCACAATGTACAAGGAACTTTTACAACTCAATAGCAAATAAACAAATAAATAATCCAACTAAAAATTAGGCAAAGGAACTGAATAGGCATTTTTACAAAGAAGACATACAAATGGTCCATAGGTACATGAAAAGGTGCTCAGCATCACTAATCATCAGGGAAAGGCAAATCAAAACCACAATGAGATATCACCTCACACCTTTTAGGAGGGCTGTTATCAAAAAGACCTGTGATAACAACTGCTGGTGAGGATGTAGATAAGAGGGAACCCTTGTATACTATAGATAGGAATGTAAACTGGTACAGACACTGTGGAAAGCAGTATGGAGGTTCCTCAAAAAATTAAAAGTAGAACTATCATATGACCCAGCAATCCCACTTCTGGATATATATCCAAAGGAAACAAAATAACTACCTCAAAGAGATATCTGTACTCCTGTGTTCATTGCAGCATTCTTCACAATAGCCAAGGCATGGAAACAACCTAAGTGTCTGTCAACAGATGAATGGATAAAGATGTGGTACATATATACAGTAGAATATTATACGGTCTTAAAAAAGAAGTGAATCTTGCCATTTGCAGCAACATGGATGAACCTGGCGGGCATTATACTAAGTGAAATAAGCCAGACAGAGAAAGACAAATACTGCATGGTATCACTTATGTGTGGAATCCAAAACAAAAAGTAAAAAAGCTGAACTCATAGAAACAGGAAGTAAAATGGTAGTTGCCAGGGGCTGAGAGTTGGGGGAAATAGGAAGAGATTGGTAAAACAGTACCAACTTTCAGTTATAGATGAATAAATTCTAAGGATCTAATTTATAATATGATGACTATAGCTGATAATACTGTATCATCTGACTGAAATTTGCTAAGGGAGTAGAACTTAAGTGTTCTCACATACACACAGACACAAAGGTAAATATGTCAGGTGTTGGATGTGTTAACTCCATCGGGGGGGGAACCTTTCACAATGTATACATATATCAAATCATCACTATGTACACTTTAAATATATTACAATTTTATTTGTCAATTCTACCTCAATAAAGCTTAAAAAGGAAGTAAACTAATAAATTAGTATATAAATGACATTTGATGTATTTCGTTTAATACATGATTTTGGGGGTGATGCTACACAGAAAATTGTATTCATTTGGCTAATAGCCTGAAAAATGAGAGGACAAAAGCCATGACTACACAATTTTAAGAAAGTAGTTTAATCAGATGCTCAGCTTTTTCTCTTCTTTCAATTAAAATATGTTTTCAAATTGCCAATGAAGTCATATCTTGTATTACAAGTCAAATCTTTTTTCTTATTATGTGTTGTAGCAGACAATTGCAATTTTTCTCTTTCTAGCATTCACTCTCTCTTCTTTTAGTGAATACACACAAATCTTCCTTGGAAAACCACTTTCCCATTCTCCATCCACGTGGTTTGAGTTGAATTGCCTTCTTTCTTGGTCCCAGGGATGTGCGTGGATCCCAAGCCTGGCCAGTGAGAGCTAATGAGACTTGTTTTAAATGTTTGTGTTTTTTGTAACTGTTAGTAATTCTGGAATAGTCAAGGGCCACAATGAAGGGCAGGCCTACCTGCAAAGGAAATCAAGTAGAAGGAAAAAGAAAGATGGAGATGGAGGTAAACTTTCTGAATTCCCGAATGAGATAAGTAACCTCATATTTTTTTCCACCTAAAAGTCAATTTAGCTGGATTTTTATCATTTATAATTGGGTCTTAATAAACTTGCATGATTTACTTTCTCATTCTTATTTTATTCTCTATGACCTGTATTCTAAAATCTCAGACTTGTAAGTGATCTTAAAGATCACCTGGTAAAGCCAACTAGGTAGACTTTGAATGCCCGCTTCTTTTTTTTTTTAATAAATTTTATCCTTTTTATTTAAGATTGGCCCTGAGCTAACATCTGTTGTCAATCTTCCTCTTTTTGTTTTCTCGTCAAAGCCCCAGCACATAGTTGTATTTCCTAGTTGTAAGTCATTCTGCTTTCTTTATGTGGGATATCGCCACAGCATGGCTTGATGAGTGGTGCTAGGTCTATGCCCAGGATCCGAACTGGTGAACCCTGGGCCACCAAAGCAGAGTGCTTGAACTTAAACACTCAGCCACTGGGCTGGGCCCGAATGCCTACTTCTTTCTCCAGAGTCTTACTTCCATTAGTGAGGAGTTTGAATCCTCCAAAAGCAGATTATCCTTAAGGGGTTTGAGATTTTAAAAATCCTAGTGAAATCTATCCTCTAGCCATGAAAGGGAGAGACAACAATAAATAGCGTATGCTAAATGTTAATAAGTGATATGGAAATAAGGAAAAAACAGTCAAAGTGAGGGGGCACTGAGAACGAAGGACACAGATTACCTTATTAAACAGGTTGGCCAGGGTGAGCCTCATTGACAAGCTGAGATTTGAGAGAAGACTCAAAAGGTATGGAGCCAGCCAAGAAGATAGCAGGTGAATTGACTATTTCAGGCACAGAGAGAAGCTAGGGCAAAGGCCTAAGTTGCATTTATGCTTGGCGTGTTCTAGGAATCGCAAGGAGGCCAGTGTGGCTGGAACTGAATGAACAAGGGAGAGAATTGTAGGAGTTGAGGTCTGAGGGCCAAAGGAGGGAACTATGTCATGCAAGCTTATAGGTCATGTATTAGTTATCTATTGCTGTGCAACAAATTACTCACACTATAACAGCTTTAAACAATAATAAACACATATTATTTCACACAATTTATGTGGTTCTAGAATTTGGGAGTGGCTTATTGGTGGTTCTGGACCGGGGTCTCTTGTGAGGTGGTAGTTATAATATTGATTGGGGCTGCAGTCATCTGAAAGTTTGACTGGGGCTGGAGGATCTGCTTCCAAGATGGCTCATTCACATGGCTGTTGGTGGAAGACCTCAGTTCTTTGCCACGTGGACATCTCTATAGGGCTGCTTGGGTGTTCCTACAAAACGTACCTAACTTCTTCCAGAACAAGTGATCCAAGAGAGAGAGGCTGAAGCCATATTGTAGAGCCTCAGAGGACACGTTTTCACAACACTGTATTATATACACACATCAGGGTTTTTCAATACGGGAGGGAATTACAATGTTAACTTCCGGGAGGCTAGGATCATTGAGGGCCATATTAGAGACTGACTACCACAGGCCATAATTAGGAATTTGGGTTTTACTCTTAGGAAAATAGGGAGTCAGTATAAGGTTTTAAATAGAGCAGCGATGACATATTTAAAAGGCTTACTCTGGCTACTGTTTTTTTGACTAGAATTTCAGAGCCAAGAGCAGAAGCGGGAGTCATGCTGGAAGAGTATTACAGTAACTGAGGTGAGTGATGATAGTGGATCAGGTAGCAGCCATGGAGGAGAAAAGAAGACGTTGGATTACAGATATTTTTGAGCATTCAGTAAAGAATTTCCTTATGCATTTCATGTGGGGTTTGAAAGATGTAGAGAACTCAAAGACAAAGTTTTGATGGTGCAACTAGAAGGATAGTGTTGACATCAACTGATAAGGAGAAGGCAATTAGTTAACCAGTTAGGTGAGGCAGGAGGGTGTCAGTCTAGGAATTCAGTTTTGGAAAGCTGAGTATGATGTGTCTGATAGACACCTGACTACACAAGTCTAGAGTTTTAAAGAGAAATTTTTTCCTCAGCACTATAAATGCATACATATATAAATGCATACATATGATCATATGATATTCAAAGCCATGAGACAAAGTAAGTTATCAAGAGAGGGACTATGGATAAAGAAGAAAGGAGGTCCAAGGACTAAGCCCTGGGGCTTTCTAGTAGTAAAAGATGAAGGGAAATATAGAAAGAGCTTTCAGTAAGCTAGGAGGAAATGGAGGAAAGCATGGTGCTCCAGAATAGAAGTGAAGAATATATTTCAGTGACAATGGGTGATTCACACACTATTGACACGCTACCATTAAAGCAGAGATTTGATCACGGAACATGACAACTTAGGTGAGCTTCAGGGGAGCAGGTTTTGGGGAATGATGGAGACAAAAGCCTGATTGAAGTGGGTTAAAGAGAGAAAGATTGGAGCTATGACTATGGGTAACATTTTCAAGTAGTTTTGCTGCAAACATGAGCAGCAAAATGGAGTGACATGCTGGTGGGGAATGAGGGATAAAGAGAAAGTGTTTTGCTTGGGAGAAGTAGCATCATTTTTGTACAATGATCCAGTGAAAAAGATGGGTGATAAAATAGAGACAGGGAGAATTTCTTGAGTAGTGCATTGAGAGGAGATGAGTTCTAAGGCACAATGGAGGGGTTGACTTGAGATGGGAACATGGATAGTTCACCTACGGTAACAGGCAGGATGTCAGAGTGTGCGGGAGCAGATGGGTTGAAGAGGTGGTGATAATCTCTGTAAATTCTCTTATGAATCCTCCAATTTTCCTAGTGGGGAAGAAAGCACTGGGGTTTAGAAAGGAAAAAAGATATTTTAAATCCTCATCAAGAGAGTAGGAGAATGAATTTTAAAAAATCTAGTATGATTGCCTTGCAGAATTAAGGATCTACTTCTAACTTACAGTCATTGCGGCTGTGTGCTTTTTCTCCAGTTTTAGCTTCAGGGTTACAGACATGGAACAGGCAAAGAGCTGGATTTAACCAGGGTGATGGATTGCCAAGGAGTAGGACAATGAGAGAAGAGGGAGGGAGAGGTGGGTGTTTACAAGGGAGTGATTATAGTGATTAACCATAAATTTTAATATGGAGGGATATGAGGGCAATTAAAAGAAGGTAGGATCAAAAGATCAGAGCTCTCATTAGCATCAAAGGATAGTTGGAGCCATAATATTAGAGAGAATGGGCTGGAAGATAGGATATGGCAGAGAGTAGGATGTTTGAAATCGAGGCTATGAAGAAGCCCAGGTATGACTATGTGAGAGTAGTTAACATAAGGTGAGGACAAGATGATTGGAAGAGAGGCCGTCAAGGAACTGGTTGATCAAGGTGTTAGAAGAATCATCTGTACATCCACTGAAATTGACCATAATTAAGACTGGAGTGTTACTGCAGAGAATGAACAGGCACTTATATCACCAAGAAATCAAGAGAAATAACCCAATTACCCGTAAATGACAGCAACAATGTAGGGCAGGGATAATATCATCTGATGGCACAAGATTCACAGTTGGTTGTTTGTGGGGAGGAGGTAGGGAGGAATGGCTGAAAGTAGCAATGAGAAACCAGGAGGACATCTACCCCTCTCATCCAGAATTGTGGTACCGTGGCTCTGAGAGAAAAAGCAGCCACCACTTGAAAGGCTCCGGGGAAATGTGACCTCAGAGAAGAGTCAGGTTTGTCAGGTCTGCCTTACAGCAGGAGGTTAAAGAGAGGCTGAGGATATAGGGGATTTTCCTACCAACAGACTGTGAATTCAAAGAGCACAATGGCTAAGTTTCAGGAATTGGGAAGCACGAAAGGAACAAGGCAGTGGTTTTCTATGGGGACCACAAGCATCCGCATCACCTGAGAACTTGTTAGAAATTCCACTTCTCAGGCCTGACCCCATGCCTACTGAGTCCGAAACTAATTCAGGCCCAGCAATCGGCGTTTTAGCAAACCTTGCAGGTGATTCTGATACGAAATAAAGTCGGAGAACCATTGGAAGAGAAGCAGATTCACTTGGGCTTAAAGTGTAGGCGAGGAGGGTGACCTGGAAGTCTGGGGGAGGGTTGTGGTGGCTGATATTATCACGGTTAGAAGACATAAAGAGATTATGGCTGGATTCAAAGCAGATCGTGGAGACAAGTCTTGAGTGTTGGGGAAAAGGGGAGAATGGGGAGGGGAGGGTTGAGGGAACTCTTCGCCCCTGAATGCGTTGAGAGTCACATACAAAATTCCTGTTTCGTTGGCTTAAAAGATTTCTATTGGTGCATATTGTCACCACACTAGAGCTTACACCCACCAGTATCTCTCTTCCCCTCTCTCAAAAAATAAACAAAATAGTCTACCTTAATCAAGGGTTTTGTTTTTTTTTTTTTGGTTACAAGTAACAGAAAGCCACTATAAATAGCTTAAATGATTAAAGGAAAATTTATTCTAAGGATATAAGGATTATAAGACAGAAGACATAATGGTACCTAGTAAGGAGTTATCTTAGTGTGTGTGTGTGTGTGTGTATGTGTTGTGTGTGTGAATTTCTAGAACCGTTTGGGTGAGGTAAGTACCCTGGTCAGATATAGCTTGACATGTAGTGACATAAAATACAAACCTGGTTGCCAGGCCCCACCTGTAAGAGCACAGTGAGGAAGGGCATCATTTCTCAGAGGAGTGTCATGGGCTAGGCTGCTGCCTCAAAAATGTCTACAGCTGAGACTGTTCTAAATCAAGGGTGGAGCGTAACTCAGGCAGATAACGACCTGGTAACTTTCTGTCAAATGGAAAGTGGGAATGTACCTTGGCTAAGTGTTTCTTTTCTAATTGTTTTAAACACTGATAATAATTTGAAAAAGCTCTTTTTTGCAAGAAAGAAGGTAGCACTTACCCTGACATTGCAAGGTACATACTTAGGCAGTATTTAATAGATTAAAATATTTCCTCTCATTATGTTAAATAAGATAGACCTATCATTCTGGATATTTATAAGTCTGATGTGTGAGTGCGTGTGCGAGTGCGTCTGTGCGTGTGTGCACGCATGTATATATTTTGTGTCGTCTGTCTGTGCTTTACCAACTTTGTCTGCACCGTATATGACTCCTGTAAGGCAGATTAGAGAGTATTTCACACTCTGGCATTATCACACACATTTCCTGAGTAAACCCTCCTAAAATGGATTTTAATTGAATAAGTTTTTCTACTTCTCAGGCTCCCAAAATATTTTATGAAATCTAATTTTCTGAATTTTAGTTGGACTTTTCATTCTTCTACAAGTTATTTCTCAATATCTCTAAGACAAAAGAAAGGAACGGAAGCCCCAATATAGCTAAAGCCAAAACAAATTCAAAACATGGTATGAAAACAGCTCAGAAGAGAATCTCTATGTGAGCAGCTGCCTAGGCCTATGTTTAACATCTTTTTCCCCTCCTTGCTGTCTCTCTCTCTCTGTGTTCTCACTCAGTCTGTCCAAATGCCATGCTCCTTTTTTTGTTCTTATTCACTTTCATTACTTGTGATAATATTTTCTCTTTTATGTCTCTGGAAAATATTTGAACAGCATTTGTAATGCTAGGCGGGCTCCTGTTTTTCTGGGTGAAGGCTCACAGACAACAGTCCAATATGTTTATGCAGAACAGATATTGAATATTGCAGATTTTAAAAAATACAAGTGTACTGCCCTCATCTTTTATCTCAACTCATCCTTTTCGTGAGATATTTAAAAGAAATAAAAACAAGAATAAAAGGCTTTGAAACACTTGTCCAGTTGAGGGGTACCTGTTTTTTTAACAAATTGATCATGTGTCATTGCCTTGATGATGCTAGACAGAACGGAGGGCGTAGGTGTTTCTGATATTTTTAGAATGTTCTGGATTTGGATAAAGTTTCTCTATCCTATTTATTGGAAAAATTACTTGGCCCCAGGCTATTTAAATTATTTTTGTATTAATGTTACCAAGTGTGGAAAAACACCACAGAGAATTTCTTAATTCATAATCATTTTGATTTTCAGTACTTTTCCACATTATTCATTGTTCTCTTGTAGAAGGGCAGTGAGGTATAGTGGAACTCACTCAAATTTGGGAAGACCTGAATTTTTTTATCATCTGTGCAAATGGGTGAGGTTAAAGGTAAGCCCCCTGGGTCAGGCATTCTTTATAAACACAAACTTTTAGAATCTAATGCTAAAACAAACGCTTCCTATTTAAGTGTTAAGTGAATGTCTTTCTTGGTAAGCCCCTCTTTACACACCTAAAACAGTAAATTTCCTTTAAAACTCTATCTTTATTACAGTTAGATCAGTTATATAGTCTGACTATTCTGGACACTACAAATCCAATACCACGTGAGGTCAAAATTAATTAAGACATTGCACTGTCATTTGACATTTTCTTTATGCCACATTTGTTTAAAACCACAATGCCAGGAATTAATAAATGCTTAATTAAACGTATATATTTTGCATAACTGCACTATTTGCCACTGACACGTGTTCTTCACACACAAAGAGTTCACAGGATGTGTCTCCCATGCGTTACAATGTACCTAAACTAGGGGAGCAACGTTTCAAATAAAGGAGAGGAGACAGAGAGGAGAGAGAAGGAATAGCTACCAAGTTCTGGGTGTTTATAATTTACAGCAGCACTTTATATAGAATAAAGATATTATAAATCCAGGTAATGTCATCATAGTAAAAAAAATAACAATAAGCAAAAACAGGCAGAGTTAGACAGAAGTCCAGTAGATAGAAGTATTCTATTCCCTCAGGGGCTTAGAGAGAGAGATGGGGGAGAGGGTGAGAGGCGGTAGGGGGGAAGGGAGGATGTGAAAAAGGCAAAGAGAAAAAAATGAGGAGTCTCCAGTCCCTGAATGTGAGGGTGAGAGTCTTTCCTGACCTTCTCCCAATCTTCTGGAAATTGAAAAAAGCAAGGAAATCAGATGGCCTCCTTGCCCTCACCCTCCATATCCAGCACCAAATCCCATCAAGTCACTGGGGAATATTGCTCCTGTCTGCCCCTCCGTGCCACTTTTGTAGCCACAGCTCCATTTCTCCCCAGCATGTGGCAGCACTGCCACCAGCTCATTGCCCGTGCCCTGGATTACGGCAGTCACCTCCCAACCAGGCTGTCAGCCTCAGGCTTCCACCACCATCCCCAGTCCATTCTCTAACTGTAAGCCATAGTGATTTTCCAAAAACAACCAACCGATCTTATCATCTCTATCCCTTGCCTTCAGGAAAAAATCCACACTCCTTATCCCAGTTTATAAAACTCCCTCCAGTCTCTTCCATCCCTACCTCTCCAGCCTCACTTCTTACATTGGTATGGGGTCCTGACACTAACTGCATCACTTGGGTGACACCATACTCTCCTCACATTTCTGCACCCCTCCCCACTCATTGTTCCTATGGCCAAACTGCCCTCCCCATTTCCCTTCCACCCCTATCCCTGCTCTTCACTTTGCTCAGACAACTCTCTGCAGTCCCCGAATGCCAAGGTGACATGGCAGAGGAATAAAAGGCTCCAGTGAGGAATCTCTTATGGGCAGAATCAAAATGGAAGTGGGTTTGAGGTCCACCCATTCATGTAGGCACTCTCTATGGGAGTACTCATTTCCTCCTTTGTATTAATTACATTCTCATTGGAAGGCATTAAATTAGACCTCAACGCACAGGGGTACCGGCATCCAGATGGTGTCCTGTCACTCTCCCCGTCAGACATTAGCCCATCACCCACGATCTGGCCAGAGCTTCCTGAGTTGCTGGAGCCGTTTACCTCATGGAGCTTCCACAGGGGCTAAATGCTCAGACCTCCACCCTCAGCTTGACAACCTGTCTCAGTGTTGAAAAACAGTTCAAGGTAGCACTTGAGACCAAACGTGTCATTTTCCTTGTCAAAATGAAAGCTGTAAATTTTAAACCTAATGCTTAATGTATCCAGATATTGAACACAGGGACTTTTATCCTCAGCTTAATGGTCTGTCTAAAAATATCAAAAAAGATTACTTAAAAACTCTTGGGCCTCAGAGGTCCTATAAAATCACATGAAGCAAACCCCCCACCCCATCTCCTCCAAGTTTTAAAAAATTTATTAGAAAACACTTATACAATATATGAACTGCTTTTTTCTTAGCCTTAGATACTAAGACTATGTGCTTGATTGCTGGGGGGTGGTTAAGAAAAGCAATATGAGAAGATGAAATTTTATTAGATTGCAATCTAAAATTTTAATAGAGTTTCTGCTTCTGGGAATGGATAGCAACCCTTATTCAGCATCCTCTTGAACAGGGAAAATGTAAAAGCATGGCTTTCCCCGTTTAATATAATGTGACAATAAAGAACGGCAGAGCTTTTTAATATTTTTAAAAATTCAGATATTTGTACAGACCTGATTAGAACAGAAAGACAGGAGAAGGTAAGTGAAAGCAGTAGAAAGAGAGTTAGAATGTAATTATTTTCTCCAATAAAAGGTGACTTGGAGTAAAAGGGTAATTGCTAAGATTTTAGGCATGGAGAAATTATAACACTCGACCTTAGTAGCTTTATCAAAAGCTCGGCCACAAGCATACATTAATCTGAGGTCTTAAAACTCCACTCCCCAGCCAGAGTGTCTGTGAGGCAGCAATGTGGCAAAGTTTGCTGCCAAGGTCTTCCTGACAGAGCCCTAGAAATTCTTTGTTGACACAAACAGAATCTTTATTGCCTCTAGGCTATAAAGAGATAGGGGGAGTTTTGCATACAATCATTATCTTTCTGCCCAGAGAAAATTACAAAGCATGAAGTTTAGAGGGATCAAGACTGTTGTATTAAATCGAAGACTTCACACCGTAAGATGCCGCTGCTTATTCTAGAGGAGAGAGTTGCTAGTTAGGGGGACAAGATGTTTGGGAAAATGGAAAGCTTCCAAGTTCCTCTTGAATTCAAAATTTCCAATATTTTTAAAGCATCACAGATTCACGGATGGTAATAGTATCATTTGCTTTACCTGCCTTAAGAGTGCTCTCTGATGTATCTGCTTCTGATATAATAATAAGTCCATTATAGGCACCCATTTAAGGTTCTTACTTTAATGCCCCAACATTTTGGTGCAGGTCTGGCTTCCCTACAATGCATCGGCCTCATTAAGGATTACTCCTGGCCTAAAGCAGCATCTAATGGGTTAATGAGGCTGGGCAGTCTCAGCCTGTTAGCAGCTGCTTAAGCAGCAGGCTGGGGAAAGCTCTGTTGATTTTCATTCTTCACTGCTGAGTGATGAAGGGCAACCTATACGCTAGAAGTCTAGTCAGGCCACAACCTGTACTCATGTACCAAAAAATTCAATTCAATCCATGCCCCAGGTCAACAATTACTCCATGATATATGATATAAGGGGAAAGTCAATGCATTTACAGTGTAGAAGGGGCTAAAACCAGGGGGCTTGGGAGGCTAGCCACTATTTTGATTATCCTTTACTGTGGAAAATTAAGAGTCTATCAGATCTGATCTAGAATCCGAATAGTTCTTTGATTATATACATCTTGATTAAGGTCATTGATGCTTTCAGCAGTGATATTTCTTAGCTGGTCACTTTGGATCTCTGAACTCATTTTGGGATTCAGAACCCAAACTCTAGTACTAAACATAGTACACTGCTTTCTAAGAAAAATGTATTTGCAAAGATTAAATAATTTTAACATGAAAAGAGCGTCCCTCACATGATGTTCACTTGATACACCTGCAAACCTCCTTTGTTTGGTTTCCTTGTGTGAAAAAGCCACCTGGAGAGCTTATTAAAGACTCGTGGGGCCCATCTCCAGAGATCCTTATTCAGTAGATCTGGGGTGGGCTCTGAGAATTTACGTTTCTAAAAAGCTCCCAGGCAACGCTGCTCTTGCAGGTCCACACACCACACTTTGGGCAGCGCTGTTCTAGGATACCACTTTCTTAACATTCTTCTTTCTGAATCTCCTTTGATGGATTTTCCCCTTCTCCGTGACCTCTGACCTCCGTGACCGTGACCTCCGTGACCCAGCATGCTCTGTGGCTGCATCTTACACCTCCTCTGCCTTTTCCTCCCTAGCTATCTTGTTCGGTCCTGTGGCTCTATATCACATCTAGAAGTTGACAAAACCGAACTTTGCCCCTAAAGCCATGATTGTGTATCTACTTGCTATTCAGCATCTCCTGATTCTCTTTTTAACCCCAAAACCTGGTCCTCTCCATTGTTCTCCAACTCAGCAAATGGCATCAACACTTAGAAAATTGTTCAGGCCAATCCTTCGTCATCCTTAACTCATCACTTCTTCTCCTATCCCACTGCAATCCATCAGTAAATCTTGTTGGTTCTCCTTTTAAAGTATATCCAGAATCTGGCCATTTCTTACTACCTACCCTAGCCGAACCACCATCATCTTTTGCCTGTATTATTGCTATTACTTCCCAGCTGATCTCTCTACTTGTCCCCATGTCCCCTACCCCACCTTCACAGGGCAAATAGAGCAATCCTTTAAAAATGCAAGTCAGCGCTCCTCACTATGCTGTTCCACTCCCCCTCATCTAACTCAGAATAAAAAGCTGGAGGTGTGACCGCATCCCATAAGGTTGTACATTATCTGACCACTTTTCCCCATACTTGTTCTCCCTCATTTTCCCTCAGTTTCCCCCTCACTCACATGCTGTGGCCACACTAGCCTCCTTGCTCTTCCTTTCTTACACCAAGCCTGTTCCTGCCTCAGTACCTTTACACGTGCTGTTTCCTCTGCCTGGAATACTTTCCCCTGGTTATCTGCAAGACTCACTTCCTCACCCTATTCAGGTTTCTGCTTAGATGTCTACCAAAGGGACTTTCTCGGCTCCCTCTCTAGAAGTGTCCACAGCCCTGATCCACATAACTCTGCAACCCCTTACCTTGTTTCACTTTCTTTTCCTCGGTACTTGGCACCCTTGATGACTTCTTATTTATGTATTTGTTCATTGCTTGTCTCCTTTCATCAGAATGCAAGCCCCGCAAGGGAAGAGATTCTCTTTGTACCCACTGCAATATTCCCTGTACCAGAAATAGCATCTGGCCTGTTATAGGATCTTGATAACTATTCGGTGACTGCATAAATAAACTGATCGAAAATTGAACGTTTTAGTCTGTCAAAAAAAAAATGACATTATATTTTTCCTCTCTGGAATTAGTCAGTTATTTTTCTTAGCTTTAATCACTTTAAGAAGCAACATTTTTGCAACGTTTACTTCAAGGGAATTTTATATGGATAATCTACTTAAGTAAAAATCATCCAAAAGATCAGTTGCCCAAGTTTTCATTTCACACTTGCAATAAAATTCTGCAAAACTTTCACTCCACTCTACCTCCCTCCCCCACACCCCCTTTCCCTTGAGCCCACGGTCCTCGGGAACATTAGCCTGAGAAACAGTCTTTTTGAGTGACCCTAAGCACAGAAAGAGCTGCCGAGTCTATGTATCACCCTGATTGGCCACAGGTGGTCAGAATGTTGGACAAAGAATGTAAACTTTTAAGCAGTGTGGTAAGTGCATAGAGTAACGCTGCCTGTTTGAAATGCCACCACGGCTAATTAATGCAGCTCGAGAGTTCTCACAGTTGATAAATATAAGAGATGGCAAAAGTCTGAAAGTTAGGTAAAGAAACCAGTATGAAAATAGCTTTGGAAAAATACGCTTCAGCACACAGCCACCATTCATCCTTTACACTGGAAAACTGTACTAGTGTTTAAAATGACTCCTCTCACTACCTTTCCACCCAACTCAATTTAATTTAACTCAATTTAGGCTTAAATACTTATACTCTGAACTCCACTGTCTTTGGGCTTCTTAAAGAGTAATGACTTTGATAGTTGAAGCTGTGGACCATGTTGCATGTTTTCTGATGTTACTTGTCCGACCGCAGCTTACGATAAAAAGCAACTATTAAAAAAATAAATGCGTGTAGAGATTAGAGTCCACATTTTGAAATGCCAGTAAATACAGTATTTATGTGACAGATCATAATGACTTGTAAAAGGCAGCCATATGTGTATCAAGCTCTCAGTCTTCCTAATGTTTTTCTTTAAAAAACTTTTATTTTTAAAACGGAAGAAAACGGCCTGAAACGAGAACTATCTTTCAAATTTTTTGAGGAATTCAGACTCAAATCTGACGTCCTCAGCCTGCGGATTTCTCTCTTTCAAAGAGAAACCAGGGGAACATTTCCAGCTTGTGCGCTACTGTCACATCACAACGTTGAAGGCAATAGAAAGATTTAAGAAAAAGAAATCAAGGCTAGAACACTAGAGTCGGTTCCTCAGTCTTTAATGTACTGTTTCACTACTTAACAGTGCCTAAAGGTAGTTTGCCGGTGTACTTTCACAAATACCACCATTAACAGAATTTTACATGCCTGGGTCACTTTCCTTTGATCCCAAAGAAGTCTTGAAACATTGTACAAACAACAGACTGGAGGCTACGTCCCTGAAAGACGGCCACTTCTGGGGAGTAGAGGTGGTCCCTGACATAGCAACAGAACGTGCAGGACAATTTCAAACAAAGAGCTAAAGCAAACGATGGTCCTTCTGAAAACCGCCAAGGAGGTTCAGTGTTTTCAGAGAGTGAAATCAAACACAAACAGCGTAAGGCCGGTGGGGAATTTTCCTAAGAGATAGACCCTCTGCTTAAAAGTGATTAAGTACTTAATGGTCATCACAGACCTCCAAATTTCATGGTCCCGTATACATAAACCATGTCTCCAAATGCACCGAAATTGTATCTCAGGCATAAGCTTTCTTTTGTTCTGATGCCAGTTTCTGAGAGATCTTTACGCGAACAAAAGCCTCTGTCTTTACAATAACCATCTTTCTTCAGAAAAGGCAAGCAACATACTTTTGGGATGCCAAATCGCACAATAGAGGGAACCAAATAATTCCAGCGAGGTTTGACGCGCCCTCAGCAAATCCCACAACAATTCTAGTCATCTGTCACTCAGGAAGCATCTCATAAAGAATTGTGTGGCATTGCTACTGTCTATTACCTGCGATATTCCTTTTGGTTCACTTGAGATTTTTTTAAAAATATATAATGAATGCATTCAATAATTGTTTGAATTGCTGCTGTGCATTCTGTCATAAATGGTTTATGGATAACCATCAATTGGTTCTGCTCATCAGTCTAACAAGTTCAATGTACTACTCAGAGCAAAGGATGACTATTTATTTAACAGCTCTTGGCAGGAAAATTTGTTGCATGCCACAACTTTACAAAGAACATTAAAATCAATGACAATTTATAAACCAAAGGCTGGGAATTATGCTTTGGATTCCCATAATTCATCAGAATAAAGCTGTCAGATACCTTTTATTATAAATTAATAGCATGTTGTCTAAGGGCGCTGCGGAACAGATGTTTTGCCAGTTCCGTACTGACATCTAGTGGACAACGAAAAATATTCGCCCATCTTCTCCCAACTCTGGATTTCCCCTTTCCCAAAAGATGTTTGCTGCTACTGCGTCAGTTAGAAGACTTCTATCAGACAAGAATCCGTATTTGAGTTTAAGTTTTGTGTATTTGTGTTTGAGCTAACAAATATGTCACAATTTTGAACTTTTATTGATAAACATTGGCAACATGTACTTACAGTTTAAAACCTGCTCCGACAGTCATATCTTCTTTGTGTTTTTTAATCTGTTTCTATAATATATTTTAAATTTTCTAGTACTTTTCATACTTGGGGACTTAATTACTTCTAATTCTTTACTATTAAATTAACTATATTTATTAAAGCACCAAACTTCCAACTCCAAAGTTCTTATGAAAAAAATAGAAATACAGTTCTTAAATAAGCATTTACTTAGCTTGTATATGATTAAAAGTTAAGGTTCAACTTAATTATTGTGAATTTTCTTTCCACTTTAATGTGATTTATGAATGGCCAAAATATGGCAAAAAAAGAGAGAGAGATTGAGATAGAAAGACAACTTAAAGGTATTATTTGTGGCTTTTGCCTCCTTCAATAGTATTTTCAGGTTGGTCTACACAATAGCGTTCCACGTTCATTAACACATTCACAAATAGAAAAACATCCTCATGTACACTGGCAACCTCCCGGGTACACAGTCTTGGCAAAGCCCCCCCCCCCCCCCCCCCCGGAGCAGGTTAGGATTTTTTATGCACCAGGTAAAAGACAAATCTGAGGCTCTCCGAGTGTTCCAGGTTTCCTGATCTGGACCTATGCTGGGCTGGACTTACCAGGGGGTTAAGGAAGGTAAGGAGTACATTCTCTTTAGGGCCTTTTGGAATTTAGAGCACCCAAAAGTGGAGAAAAGAGAAATGAAGCTAGTGTTTGTGTACCTGCTTTTGTGTCTGGCACTGTGGTAGGCATTTCACTTAAGAAATTAATGGAGTAAGGGTCAGGGATGAACATTATTGATCCAATTTTATATGCCTTAAAGGGAACACAAATAATCATGCTCCAGGAGCGGCATCCAGCTGGAATTTCTGGAGGAGAAGAAATAATAACTCTTTCTCACTTGATCGTTACTGGGAGACAACTGGTGAAACTCAACCAAAATCACAATCTGTCCCATTCTACTTTGCTGAACTATAAAATGGTGAGAATGGTATATGAAACTACCTTATAAATTTTGTAAAGTTTATAAAATCTATTTTTGGTTACTCTGAAAGCAGTGCATGACAATTATTTCAGAAGGCCTGTGTAAGTATGACAAAAGTGAATAAATAGAACAGAATACAATATCCTCCCACAATAAGGAGAAATCAACTTCAGGAGTTCTTTATGTGAAAGAGAGGGGTAAACCTGCTCAAAGTGTAAACCCACAATTTTTATAAAGTAATGTAAAAGGAACAATTTCAGGATTTTCATAGTTTTCTTATTTTGTTTTTTAAGAAACTCCAAATCGCTGTTTGAACATCATTCTAAATAAGCTTTTTGCAAGTCATTAAAATGAAGACAGTGCATAAATAAGGACAACTGAGTGGCATTTTATAAGCTAACATGCCCTCTCAATGGGCAGCTTTTTATATTGCTAAAAGACAACCTAGGCTGCCCTTTGCTAGTATAAATAACTAACTTCAGTTCTTCTAATAAAAGAACACTTATCACACTCACATTAGTCTTTAACTAACATTCCCTTATTTTTAAAATAATTAATTCTCTAACCATTCTAAATTCTGTATTCTCATCTAAGCTATGGATCTACACAAACTCCCTCTAGAAGAGACATTTCAAAACTCCCCATTGATGCAGAAATCCACAAATGCTGATGCCCAACTGTCAGATTCAGCCCTGGAAGCAGAGGGAAGAGCTGGTCGAAGGAGGCAAGGCCTGGGAGCCAATAAATAGGACATTCAAAAACTTGACACAATCAAATGCAGGTCTGGAAGCTTAGAATGGGTGTTTTAAGAGAGAATTTGGTTGAGTATAAACAAAAAACAAAAAAACCTCTTAATGTGGATGAGTATAAACAAAAAACAAAAAAACCTCTTAATGTGGAAAGGACAACAAGCAAATGGAACCCCTAAGTGTAGAAGGAAAGATCATATGCAGGAGACTCAAAGATGAATTCTAATCCTGGGACAAGTCACTGTCCCTTCATATACTCCCTGCTGTGCAGACATGTCAGTGCCAAAAAGTGCACCAGAACCAGAGACCCATAAGGGCAGCTTCCTCCTGATTAACATAGGGTCAAGTTCTTACAGGTACAATACCTTTTATTAAAGCCTTCCCCTCATCCTCAGTATTTTAGGTTGTGATTGAAATAGACAGAATCAATACACATCAGATCTGGACCCTTGTCTCAAAGAACACCTAGCCCGACTCCTCAGCCCCAACAAGGAAAAGAACCTCAGAGAGGTTAGGGGCGTCGGAAGTTGATAATACAATAACCAGATGCTATCATGTGAAGGGATGAGAGGTCATCAGGGCTGAGACTGTAGGAAGCATCAACTCCAGGAAGGATTCAGGGCCAAGAGGATGAGGTAAGGCTATGAGTAGAGACAAGAAGATAGCCACAGGAACACGGAAAACCTGTTCCAGAAATGTCCCAGGCAGACTTGAAATTCCCAAATGAGAGGAGCAGCCAGGAGCAAGGATATATCCAGGTATACAAGACCAGAACCAGGTTTTGTATCAGAACTCAAGTCAGCAAGGCAAGAAAAGTCAAGGCAAGCGGCACAAGAAAGAAAAGCAGAGCAAAGCAGATGAGTAAGAACCAGAGATCCACAAAAGGAAAAGGGACAGTCAAGCTCACAATCAAAAGCAAGACTTCAGCCCCACTTTCTGATACCTGAGAAGGACTTCAGGAACTAAGGTAACTGTGATACAAGCTCTGAGATTCTAGAAGCTTCTGTGAAGATAAAATTCAACCCCAGCCCAGCTAAGTTGGCATTTGTGAGCCGTCATTGGAGCACCTAGATAAGATGATGAGTAGGTAGGCATTAGGTAACCAGAGTGTCAAGAAAGCAGATCCTCATAGAACCTACCTTAGTTGAAGGTACCACAAATATCGGAAACCATGAATCAGTAAGATGTGCTTTACACATGTGCACAAGTTAGTACTTGTACACACTTCCAGAGGCCACAACCTGATAATCTAGAGATGTTCCATGTTCATTTCATCTCCCTATTTCCTCTTCCTTCAACTTTCAATCATTTTGCTGTTTGTTAATAGTCTTTCCACCACAGATTCCCCGATACATTTTAAAATTATTTTCCTGGGTAATTCACATCTTCTATTTATTTTCCTGGGTAAATTCACATCTTCTATTTATTTTCCAACTTTGTTTATTAAAAAGTCTACTTTAAAATGTCATTTCCTAAAAAGCCAGTGTATATATTTATTTAATAAATATGCTTCTTCTGAATCTTCCTTAGTATTCTGTGTCCAAGTAGGGCCTCAAGAAAATGACATGAAGTGAATTCCAATCAGTCTGTTTCCAGCTGAGAATTTTGAATCTAAAGATTTTGAATTTTATCTAAACCCACCAGAAATAAACTTTTTACTCTGTATTTAAAAAGAAAAACTGAGTACGTTCTTATTAAATGGGTTAGTTTAAATGATGAAAACAAGATTACTTTTATAGGAATTTTTAACTGAATAATTTCAAGTTAATCTGTGAATAGCAGCAGAAAGAAAGCTGTGTGGTTTATAAATTAATGTATTTAATCAATGATTTATAGTTAATTTACTTGACTAAGTCCCTCCATCAATCTGTCACTAAGACTTTTATCTTTGAATTTCAGAATAAAAAGACCAAAATATTATTTGGAGAAATGGACAGAGGTGGGGAGCCGATTGAAAACTCCAACAGCTTTCTGGATATTCCTTTTGCTATTTTATCAGTAAAGTTTTAATAGCTACACAAGAACCACATGTTGACGTTATGTGCTAGTCCCAAGCAGAGATATCAATGACTGTAACTGATGAAATAACTAAATATCAACAGTAAAAGGACCTCCAAGATGGTAAAAAAAAGAACATCACAGAGAGGGGAAAATGAGTTGCTGGCCAAAATGTAAACAAGAATTTGGCTCTGTTTATTTCTTCCTTCCTTCAGATATATTAGAGAATTGCTTTGTGCCTTGTACCTCTCATGGTCCAATTTAACATCTTCCTGTTTTTTAGAAGGTGTTTTATGCAATTTATTGGAATATTTCCAGGAAAAGAATGAGAAGGCGGGTAGAGAGAGAAAGAGACAAAAAGAGAAAGGGAGAGGGAAGGAGGGAGGAAGGAAGGATAGAAGGAAGAAAGGAAAAGAAACTCACAGAAACATAAGACTCAGTACATAGTAATATCCTTGGCAAAAGCTTTCCAAACCCCCTCTCCTGTCTTAAATTCCATTTATTTTGTTACAATAGATGTTGTCAAAATAGTGATCCTTGAGAAAGAAGATCTTTATTCTGCCCCAAAATCAGTATATCAGAGAAAGAGCAGTATAAATTTCCCTGAACTCTTGTGTTTATTCTCAGCCCTGACTTGATCTCCCTAGAGACCACAAGCCAGTCAAAAGAATTTCTGAAGCTCAATAACAAAAGACCTATCACTTTACAGATTGTTGAGCCCTCTCCCCTGGCCCACCAGAGCAGTGGCATTGTTCAGGCACGTTCTTACTGGTGAAATGCTAGAGGAAAATGACTGGAAGATGGGAGATTAAGCCCCACGTATGGTTACCATGTGTTACATCAAGCCAAAGCATCTACCAAGATCCTTTCTGCCTCAAGGACAGAGCTTTCATCTCCTGGTTCAGTCTGCACTCAGAAACTACTGCAGCCTCTCAGACAAGCAGCACCTCAGAGTGAATAGCTATCTCCTCCCCAGACTCTTCTCAGGTGGCTCAGGAAGAGTTGGAAGATTTGCCCTTACTCTATGAAATCTAAAGGTGGAGATCCCCAAGCTGCTCCTGCTTCCCACCTCTAAAATGTACCCCTGCTTCAGCAGTGTGTTGTGTGAATGCTACTCTACCTGTTCAGGAATGAGTATTTGTGATTTGCTGTGTATGACCTATACATGTCTGTCTACATCAGCATTGCCAAGGGTGTTCTCAGAGAGCAGGAACTGAATCTCTATGCAGACGTTTTCTTGCTTTTTAAAAATCTAATATGGGCCCAGCCCGGTGGGATTGTGGTTAAGTTTGCATGCTCCGTTTCGGCGGCCTGGGGTTTGCAGGTTCAGAGCCCCGGTGCAGACCTACACACTGCTCATCAAGCCATGCTGTGTATGTCCCACATACAAAATAGAGGAAGACTGGCACAGATGTTAGCTCAGGGCCAATCTTCCTCACACACACACAAAATATCCAATATGTAAAAGTGCCAGCAAAGACAAATCTTTGCACCAGAAGACATCTTGGAGATCATTTTGTCTAAATCCCTCATTTTACAGGTTCATTTATTTATTCGTCTAACAAACATGTTTTAATCCAGAATTTCCCAAAGACTTTAAATGACTTCCTCAGAGAAATTAAATATGATGCTCAAGGTTGCAAAGAAATTTAAAGAGAGTTTGAAATATTTTATGGTATCATTTATATGTGGAATCTTTAAAAAAAAAAAAAAAAAGCCCATTCCATAGAAACAGAAAGTAGAACTTTGGTTGCTAGGGGCTGAGGGGGAGGGAAAATGGGGAGATGCAGGTCAAAGGGTACAAACTTTCAGTTACAAAGTGAATCTGAGGATCTAACGTACAGCATAGTGACTACGGTTAGTAATATAGTATTGTATAGTACTTAAAATTTGCTGAGAGTGGATCTTCAGCATTCTCACTGCACACACACATGCGCGCGCACCCATGCACACACAGGCGCACACACACACAGAGTTAACTAAGGTGATGGATGTATTAATTAACTAGATCTTGGTAATCATTTCACAACATATTCATATATCAAATCATCTCATTGTACACTTTAAATATATACAATTTTTTTTGTCAGTTATTCCTCAGTGAAGCTGGAAATTCTTTTTAAATAAGGAGAGTTTAAAGTTTCCTAAATTATCATCCATATTATTTCAACTCCTCTAATGCTGAGAGTGATTATTGGTCATTTCCAGGCCAATCAAACCAAAGCAAATATTAGAATTTTTAAAAATTGAGATATAATTGACACATGGCATTGTATTAGTTTTAGGTGTACAACATAATTTGATAATATATATATTGCAAAATGACTACCACAATAAATTTAGTTAACATCCATCACCATACATAGTTACAATTTTTTTTCTCATGATAAGAAGTTTTAAGATTTACTCTCAGCAACTTTCAAATATACAACACAGTATAGTCACCATGCTGTATATTTCATCCCCAGGACTTATTTATCTTATAACTGGAAGTTTGTACTTTTTGACCACTTTCATCCATTTTGTCCACCCTCATCCCCGACCCCTGGCAACTACCAATCTGCTCTCTGTATTTATGAGTTCAGGGTTGTTTTTTAAGTTCCACATATAAGTGAGGACAAACAGTACTTATCTTTCTCTATCTGATTTATTTCACTTAGCATAATGCTTTCAAGGTCCATCCATGTTGTTGCAAATGGCAGGATTTCATTCTTTCTTCATGGCTGAATAATATTCCATTGTGTATATATGCCATACTTTCTTTAACCATTGACCTGTCAGGGAACACTTAGGCTGTTTCCACATGTTGGCTATTGTAAATTATGCTTCAATGAACATGGGGTACAGATATCTTTTCAAGATAGTTATTTCTGTCCACAAACGTGTGGGTTTACTTCTGGGCTCTCAATTTTGTTCCATTGATCTGTGTCTGTTTTTGTGCCAGTACCATGCTGTTTTGTTTACTATGGCTTTGTAGTATAATTTGAAATCGGGGAGTGTGATACCTCCAGCTTTGTTCTTTTTTCTCAGGAATCCTTTGGCTATTCGGGGTCTTTTGTTGTCTAATATTCGACAAGGGAGCCAAGAGCATATGATGGAGAAAGGAGAGTCTCTTCAATAAATGGTGTTGGGAAAACTGGACAGCCACATGCGAAAGAATGAAAGTAGACCATTCCCTTACACCATGCACAAAAATCAACTCAAAATGGATTAAAGTCTTGAATGTAAGACCCGAAACCATGAGACTTCTAGAAGAAAACATAGGCAGTACTCTCTATGACATTGGTCTGAGCAGCATATTTTCAAGTCCCATGTCTGACCGGGCAAGGGAAACAAAAGAAAAAATGAACAAATGGGACTACATCAAACTAAAAAGCTTCTGCACAGCAAAGGAAACCATCAACAAAACGAAAAGACAGCCTAACAATTGGGAGAAGATATTTGCAAACCACATATCAGATAAGGGGTTAATATCCAAAATATACAAATAACTCATACAGCTCAACAACAAAAACACCAACAATCCAATTAGAAAATGGGCAAAAGATCTGAATAGAGATTTCTCCAAAGAAGAAATACAGATGGCCAACAGGCATATGAAAAGATGCTCAACATCATTAGCTATCAGGGAAATGCAAATCAAAACTACAATGAGGTATCACCTCACTCCGGTCAGAATGGCTATAATTAACAAGACAGGAAACAACAAATGTTGGAGAGGGTGTGGAGAGAAGGGAACCCTTGTTCACTGCTGGTGGCAGTGCAAACTGGTGCAGCCACTGTGGAAAGCAGTTTGGAGTATCCTCAGAAAATTAAGGATAGATCTACCATATGATCCAGCTATTTCACTGCTGGGTATTTATCCAAAGAACTTGAAAATACAAAGGCATAAAGATACTTGCACCCCTATGTTCATTGCGGCATTATACACAATAGCCAAGACTTGGAAGCAACCTAGGTGCCGATCAAGGGATGAATGGATAAAGAAGATGTGGTATTTATACACGATGGACTACTACTCAGCCATAAGAAATGACGAAATCCAGCCTTTGTGACAACATGGATGGACCTTGAGGGTATTATGCTGAGTGAAATAAGTCAGAGGGAGAAAGTCAAATACCATATGATCTCACTCATAAGTAGAAGATAAAAACGACAAAAAAAAAAATATAGCATTGGAGATTGGACTGGTGGTTACCATTGGGGAAGGGGGAGGGGGGAGGGCAAAAGGGGTGATTACGGTCACATGTGAGGGGATGCACTATAATTAGTGTTTGGGTGCTGAACATGATGTAACGTAGCCAGAATTTGAAATATGATGTACATCCGAAAAAAATAAAAATTTAAAAAAAAAAGATAGTTATTTCATTTCCTTCAGAGAAATATCCAGATGTGGAATTGCTGGGTCATATGGCAGTTCTATTTTTAATTTTGTGAGAAACCTCCATACTAGTTTCCATAGTGGTTGCACCAATTTACATTCCCATAACAGCACATGAGGGTTCTCTTTTCTCCATATCCTTGCCAACACTTGTTATTTCTTATCTTTTTGATAATAGCCATTCTGACAGGCATAAGGTGATATCCCATTGTGGTTTTGATTTGAATTTCCCTGATGATTAGTGGTGTTGAGCATCTTTTCATGTACTTTTTGACTATCTGTATGTCTTCTTTGGAAAAATGTGAGTTCAGATCCTCTTCCCATTTTTTAATCAGATTGTTTGTTTACTGAGTTGTATGAGTTCTTTGTATGTTTTAGCTATTAACCTCATATCAGATATATGATTTGCAAATATTTTCTCCCATTCCATAGGTTACTTTTTCATTTTGTTGATGGTTTCCATTGCTATATAGAAGCTATTTATTTAGTTTGATGTAGTCCCACTTATTTCTTTTTGCTTTTGCTGCCTTTGCTTTGGGTGTCAAACCCAAAAAATCACTGCCAAGATTGATTTCAAGGAGCTTACCCCCTGTGTTTTCTCCTAGGAGTTTTATGGTTTCAGGTCTTACGTTCAAGTCTTTAATCCATTTCTAGTTGATTTTTGTGTATGGTGTAAGATAGGGGTCCAGTTTCATTCTTTTGTATGTGGCTGTCCAATTTTCCCAACAGCATTTATTGAAGAGACTGTCCTTTCGTCATTGTATACTCTTGGCTCCTTTGCTGTAAATTAATTGACCATATATGTGTGGGTATATTTCTGGGCTTTGTATTCTGTTCCATTGATCTATGTGTCTGTTTTCATGCCAATACCATACTGTTTTGACTACTATAATTTTGCAGTATATTTTGACATCTGGAAGTATGATGCCTCCAGCTTTGTTCTTCTTTTCAAGATTGCTTGGGTATTCAGCGTCTTTCGTGGTACCATACAAATTTTAGAATTGTTTGTTCTATTTCTGTGAAAAATATCATTGGAAGAAATGTTTTCCTTTAGTTCCCCAATATCACTCCTTAAGGTGCCTCTCTACATTCTTTTCCCCTCTTTTAAACTCATTGTAGTCCCTATTCCCAGCCTCTTTTTCCTCAGTGGCAAAATGAGCATAGAATTAATCATATAGACCAGGAACAGCAATCTTTTTCGGTAAAGGGCGAGATATTGTAGGTGTGCAGACCTTACTGTCTCTGTCTCAACTACACAACTCTGCCAACGTAGCACAAAAGCAGCCATAGACAAGAAGTAAATGAATAGGCTATGGCTGTGTTCCAAAAAATCTTTATTTACAAAAACAGGTTGAAGGCCAGATTTGGCCCAGGGGCTATAGTTTGCTGATATAGACTATTACCCAGGACTGTGCCAGCTAACTCACCATCTTTCTTAGGAGATAAGTTGTGTCTTTCTCCAATTATAATTCTCATCTCCTGATGAAATCCCTAAGGTAGGACTCTCCAAGAGAACTTGATGTCATTGATAGAAATGTTCTATATCTGTGCTGTCCAATATGATCACCACTAGTCACATGTGTCTATTGGGCACTTGAAATGTGGCTAGGTGACCGAGGAACTGAATTTTAACTTTTATTTAATTGTTATTAATTTGAATTTAAGTAGCCACATGGGGCTAGTGGCTACCCTGTTGGACAGTGCCGCCTTAAGGAATAGTGAAGACCATCAGGCACTATTTTAGACAGACAGATCCAAACTATTGGAGAGTCTACTGTCCCCTCAAATTGCAATGTGCAGCTAAGTACCTACACCATTAAGCGTATGACCAGCCCTGGGCATTTCAAAGGCATCCTTTTTTATACAAAATAATGCTTTTAGATAACTCTCTCAGCATAAAAAGTTTAATTTAATTTATAAACTTTGTGTTTTTAAACAACTTTTTATGAATCCATCAATTGTATTAAATGTGTGACACCATTATTTCTCTTTATATAACAGTGTGTTAAATTTGCATTAATAAATAAATTGCACCTACAATTGTGAAGCTGAGGATTTATCATTGCCTTCAATGTACTCCTTACCTATCTGAAAATACAGACACAGAAACGAATCAGTATAATACAATGTCGTAAATTCCCTAATAAAGGTATATGTTTCATTAATAGGAACACAGAACAATTAAACTGCTGGGAATGGGTGAATCAGAGAAGACTAAAAAGAGCAGGAGACATTTGAGTTGAGCACTGGTCTGGAATAGGGAGGAAAAGTATTTCAAGAAAAGGGAACAGCATTAGTAAAGTCATGTAAGTGGGTAATGCATACTAGTTTAGAAAATGATGAGTGATCTGGCATGACTAGAACATCAGATGTAGAGCAGGAATGGCTAGAGATAAATTCAGAAAGGTAGGCTAGGACCGCATTGAAAAAGGAACTGTATGTTTGGAAAGTATCTTGCAGGCATTGAGGAATAATCATAGGTTTTAGAACTGAAGGGATGATGTAGTTAAGATCTTTGTTATAGTTCTAGAAGCAGTGTGAAAGATAGTTTACAAAGACTGGAGGCAGAAAGAGTGTGCAAATAAAAGCTTTGTACTAATTTTTACGCTGAAGATAAAAAAGAATAAGAAGATAATATATTCCTATATTAATGATCATGAATGTTACCCCAAAACTTGGCAAAACATAAACTAGAGGTCACAAGCCTCGGTTGTCAGACCAAATTTAGCCAACAGATAGGTTTTGTTTGTCATACAATTTTCTTGTAATATTTTGATTTGGTTCCCAATATTTATATATCAGAGGATTTTACATGAAAATCCAGATTTCTCTTTCAAATGTCCATTTCCTTTTGAAAATCGTAAGATTGGACAACACTAGGCCTGCATTCTGTCCTGACAAAAATCAGAGATTCCTGGGTGGTAGCCACTGATCTCTCCCCACAGAGCAGCCACTCTCTGGTTTTCCATAGTCCCTACCACTTCCTATGACTTGCCTTCTAGTCAGTTTTGCTCATTTCTAATACCTGCCTGGCTCCAAAGGCATTTGAGTTTTTTACCCCAACTTAAGATAGTTTATTTGCTTGAAAGTTTAAAATTTCATTTTGCTGCAGAAACTTCTTCTATGAGTATTGTCATCTACAATACTCACTATATTTCTATTCTAACCACAATGACTTAAAAATGTTGCTTTCTTTAAAACATTCAACATTCCCAACCTTTTCATTAATTTAGACATATCCATCCTTCTTGAATAGTTCATCTCAAAAATTCAGAAGAAAGAAATGATCAACTAAAGAACCAGAAAATGAATATCGGACCTTAACGTTCAGCATTTATGTTACTTCCTCTGTTGGACGTTGTACAGCTGGCCAGTCTTAGGCCCAACTGGCTTTCTCGAGAGACTTGCACCATGGATCTATATGTGCCATCTTCCCTGTGACCTCCTGGCAAGTACAGAAAGACAATTGTCAGGATTTGGCCACTCCTGAAGCTGGCGCTCAGTGCTAGCTGGGAAAATCCCCCAGACATTTTAAAGTTCTGGTAGACTCATCCATTTTGAGATAATCTTTCTAGTTGGAGGTTAGAGGTTTTTATCGTCTTAGTATCAATTAAGATGCAAATAATGAGCAATATTAGTATAGGTCAAATTAGAATTACTTGTAAATGGAAGAAGTTGTGGTACACCAAGGCCTTGACTGAATAGATGCTGTAGCTTTGATGACCTGCTTGCCAAATAACAAGATGTCCATAAATGACAGTCAGTGGTTGGTGACATATTTTCTTCTTGATTCATAAAACTGTGAGCATACGTGTTCATGTGTTTCTTTAGGACCATTTCTATTCAACAAAATGTTATGTGAGTGTGAAACGTGTTTTTTATGCATTGGTATAAAGCCTCTGTGATCTTACATAGAACAGTATAAAACCACATTTGCTTTGTAAGAAGTCTGTATCCATTTGAAGGTTCATAAAGTAAAGAAGAGATGACGCTCTGAAACCATGAATAGTTCTCATTGTGATTGTCTGACCACAGGGACAGGAGAGCAAGGAAGGTCTATGAGGAACCATTTTCTCCCTATCTTTTACTAAGAGTTTAGAATGTCCTTCTTTGCTAAGTTCTAAAAATGAGGGCTGGGTTACAGGTCAGAAATTGTTCCACTGTGTGGATTCCTATCCTGGAATCACGGATAATTGCGGTATTTAAATCTTAGATCCTACGTGTGGGTCAAATTTTGACAGAGATGATTCTGTCAAGACCTCTGTTCTGTAAATACCCTCACAAAGCTCTTAAGGAAACTGTTCAGAGCTGCTGAGCCCGAGGAGGCACAGCACAGAGGCGGCTGTCTCCACTCCAGGCTCAGAACTTTGATCCCAGATGGCTCTCACTGAGCTGCTGATACTGGGCAGAGAGTTGGGGGGAAGAAGGTTGTTTTGCTAGCTGGTGCTAAAAACTACTCCTTCGTCAGCTCGACTAAGCTAGTGCAGCCAATCAAATGCTTGGAAAACATTCTTGCCAAGGCTAAATGGCAGGTAGCGAAAGAGGAAAAAAAATCAAGAAGTCGGAGGTCCAGGACAGCATCTTAGAGGCATAAGCCTAATTCCACAACCTAAATTCTACCAGGAGCCTTGGAAGTCTCTAGGGTAACACACAGAACTATAACATTTACGTTGTCAAAGGCACCTCCCTTCCATGATTGATAAATTCTTGTTTACCTTAAAGGAAAAAAAACACATACACACACACAAATCCTTCCTCTATCCACACTTCTCAAGAACCTCAGTCTTATCTAAGCAAATTCATTTTCCCTCTTCACAGGGAGACTGCACTAGACTTTGCTTTGGGACCATTTTCTAAATCAAGACAATTTGATGTAGCGTTTGACTCGGGAGATGTTTGAGTATAGGTTCTCCCATCAGCCATTTTGAAACAACTCTCAAGAAATCTCCAAGCATAGCTCTTAATACCAAATAATATGCATCCCTTACTTTGTCCCCAACCCATCTATTATAGAGGACTTTCTACTTTGTTCATTTCAATGTTGAACATTTCAGTGTTCAATGCTGTGTGGATTTTAGGAGGACATACACCACAAACTCTCTTAACCAACCTTGACTCGCCAAAATGGCCAAATGTGTGGACATTCTCCATTCCCTCTGTAGACCTTACTGGTTGATGCCCACTGCACAGTGAATGCTCAGATCAGTGGGCTTGCCTTGTGCTCACCAAGAGCCAGCTGCATTAGTTCCCCAACATATTATGTCAGTTATATTTATTTTAATTATGCAAGTTAATAGTAAAAAGTAAACCATTTTAAATATGAGTGTGAAAAGAGAGTTATTTCTATGAAATAACTTTGGAAAGACTTCATAAAGGCATGTTATAAAAAAAAAAATCCCCCAAAACAAACTGTATATTAGGTCAGAAGAAACAAATGCAAAAGATTGTGGGACGGTGCAGTGGAGTTCATAAAAATTGAGAAGTTTTCTGTATTGCTTCATGAAAATCTCTAATTTCTCTCTTTAAATAAACTGAAACTGCATTTTGGAATTGTGGATGTCCTTTGGGGAAGAAACACCAGCAGAACTGCAATCAGCAAATCAATGTTCAATGGAGAGCCTTGACTCTGTGTCAAAAAATTGGTGCATGAATGTACATTTATATGTTTTAAGTTAAAATACAATGTTTAAGATATGCATGTGTCACTTTTATGTGCTTGGATTTCACCATTTGTTTCAATTCATCAACCAACTGCAAGTCTCAGGAACATCCAATGGGGGACTTCTAATGTATTATATTCATAATTATTTTATTTTAAATAAAGGTTTTTAAAGTTTTTTATAACTAGATTAGCCTTTCAGAGGATAGCAATCCCCTTACCCATAATCATCCTTAAAAAGAGTTTTATCATATTAAATATAACATATATATTACTAGGAGTGCTAAAAAAAAAAAAATGTGTCATAAACTTTAAAAAGACTTTCCTGTGTAGTCAGGTACTGAGGAAAAGTAATCACACTGTGGTTCAAAGTTTCAGCCTTCAGGATCTTAAACTTTCAAGGATTAAAGTGAGAATTTGGAGTACAGACCACTCAAGATACAAGTGAGTTCTCTGAAACTGTCAGCCATTTGGCTTACAAGGACTGCTGACCCTTCCTGAAATGTACATATGTTACATGCATTTTGAACACCTTATGATGCTGAAGCCCTGGCCTACTGCCACCACATTCCTTGTCCCATCTCTGGGACCCACCCTCACTGTACTCCCACCCTACACCTCAGAGTGAAATTCAAGAATGAGGGTGTCTCATTACATATTACTCAGTAACTTTTTTTTTTAACCATTTTAAACATTTTTAAGTGTTGAATTCAGTGAGATTACATACATTCACAATATGTGTAACCAGGACCACTATCTATTTCCAGGATTTTTCATCATCCCAAACAGAAATTCTGTTCCCTTGCAGCATTATTCACAATAGCCAAGACATGGAAACAACCTAAGGGCCCATCAATAGGTGAATGGATAAACCAAATGTGGTATATATACACAGTGGAATATTATTCAGCCATAAAAAGAAAGAAATCCTGCCACTTGTAACACCATGGGTAAACTTGGAGGACATTATGCTAAATTAAATATGCCAGACAGAGAAAGGAAAATACTATACAATCACACTTTTTTGTGGCATCTAAAAGCATCAAACTCATAAAAACAGAAATTAGAACAGTGGTTGCCAAGGGCTAGGAGGTGAGGGAAATGGGGAGATGTCAGTCAAAAGGAACAACTTTCAGTTATAAGACAAATAAGTTCTGGGGATCTAATATACAGCATGGTGGCTATAGTTAATAATACTATGTCATAGACTTGAAATTTGCTAAGAGAGTAAATCTTAAGTCTTCTCAAAATACACACAAAAAACAATAACTGTGAGGTGATGCATATGTGTTAACTAACTTGATTGTGATAATCATTTCATAAAGTAAGTGTATATCAAATCATCATGTTGTACACAGGATGTAGACAATTAAATATGTACAATTTTTATTTGCCAATTATATCTCAATAAAGATATAAAAACATTTTAAAAATTTAAAAAAAATTAAAGTAACTCTGTACCTATTAAGCAATACCTCCCCACGCCTCACGCCCCCAGCTCCTGGTAACCACAATTCTACTTTCTGTCTCTATGAATTTACCTATTCTGGGAACCTCATATAATTAGAATTATACAATACTTGTCCTTTTGCATCTGGCTTAACTCATTTAGCATAACGTTTTTAAGTTTCATTCATGTTATAGTGTGTGTCAGAATTTCATTCCTTTTTATGGCTGAATAATATTGCATTGTACTTATATACCACATTTTGTTTATCTGTTTATCTGTTGATGGACATTTGCTTTTTGGTTGATAAATTTTTAAAAGTTAAAAGTTTTATAGTTTGTTTTGTTTTATTGTGTTTTTTAGGCAAAGTCAAATTATCATATCAAAGTGTTCATATTAAGGGGAAAAAAATCCCTGGGTTAGAGTGACTGAGTCAGAATAGCCCCAGCCATAGTAACACAGTATGTGTTATGGGCTGAACTGTATTCCCTCAAAATTTATTTATTGAAGCCCTATCCCCCTGGACCTCAGAATGTGACTATATTTGGAGATAGGGTCATTAAACAGGCAATTAACTTAAAACGAATTCATTAGGATGGGCCCCAATACAAAATAACTGGTGTCCTTATAAGTAGTGGAGATGAGGACACAGACACACAGAGTAAAGACTATGTGATGACACAGGCAGAAGAAGGCCATCTATAGCCAAGGAGAGAGGCCTCGGAACCCTACTGACACCTTGACCTTGGACTTCTAGACTCCAGAATTGTGAGCACATCAATTTCTATTGGCTAAGCCTCCCAGTCTGCAGTACTTTGTTATGGCAGCCCCAGAAAACTAATATACCACATATCCCAAATTTGGCTAGTTATGACATTGCACCACCATGACCATCAAGGTTAATGGCAGTGAAATTCTTGCTTCTCCATGAGGACTTTCCAGATCCCTCCAGTCAGGGAGACTTTCTCTTCATTCTCCCTTTATCCAGTGCCATACACTAATAATGGTCATTAAGAAAAAAAATAAATATATAATAAAGATTTCTGACCTCAGAAAGTTTACATTCTAGTCACGGCTAGTGTATGAGGCAGAGGAGACAGATGAAAAACAATAAACATAATAATCAAGGAAATTACATTGTATGTTAGAAGATGATAAATGTGACGGAAAAATTAGAAGAGAATAAGGGGGATTTATAGTGAACAAGGTAAACGGTTGTACTTTTAAAAAGATGGCCAGGTTAGTTTTCTTTGAGAAAATGGCGTTGGAGCAAAGACAGCAGGAGATGAGGAAAGCAGCAATGAAGATATTCAGAGGGAGAGAGATCCAGGTAGAAGATGCAGCCAGTGGAAAGGCTCTAAAGACAGAGCACGTTCCTGCTTCAAGGAACCCAAAGAAGATCAGTGGCTGGAGCAGCACAAGTCCTTGGAAGAGTAGGAAGAGATGAGAACGGAGAGGTAACAAGACCGCGTAGACCTCTTTAAGGACTTTGGCTTTGATTCTGAGTAAAATCTGGGGCTATTGCAAGGTTTTGAGCAAAAGAATGCTGTGCTCTAATTGACAGTTTTCAAAGGGTCACTCTGGATGCTGTGTTATAAGATCAAGGGGCAAGAGAAGAAATGGGGAGACCAGCTGGGAGGCTATTGAAATGATCCAGGCAAGAGATAATAGTGTTAAGGTGACTTGGACAAGGACAGTAGCAGCAGCGAAGAGGTCCAATTCTACTTTAAGGGAGACCCAACAGAATTTAGTGATTTGATGTAGAATGTGAGAAAGATAGTAGGCGAGAATGACTCCAAGGCTTTGGGGCTGAGTCTATTAAAGGACTGAGGTGGCCGTCACTTGAGACAGGCAAGAATGCAGGTGGTGTAGGTTTGGGGGGTGTGGGTGGGAGTGGGGATTAGGAATTCAATTTAGAACATACTGAACATTAAACATCTATTAAACATCCAAGTGAAAATGTTAAATAAGCTGTTGAATACAGTGATCTAGATTTCAGGAGACAGAATAGAAATAGAAATATGTCAGTATTTAGCCTATAATGATATTTAAAGTCATGGGACTGGAGGAGACCACCAAGGACATGAGTACAGATAGAGAATAGAAGACTGCCAAGGCCTAAGCCTTGGGACACTCCAACATTAAGGCACTGTCTTTGCCCTGTACCCTTGTGGGATCCTATTTGTATTTATCTCTAATAAATTATGCATTTGCCACAATCTGCCTTATATGAGCAATTGTCTATATTATACCTCCCCTACCAGATTATAAACTCTCAGAGTGCAGGGATATCTAAATATCTTCATGTCCCTAGAATATATATCCTACAGCCTCTGTTTCTCTGGTGTACTCTGACTGATACATGTGTGTGTGTATTAAGAGATTATTGCAAGGAATTGGCTTTCGTGATTGTGGTCCAAAATCTGAAGGGCAAGAGGGCAAGTTGTCTCAGACAGTTCACAGGCAGAATTTCTTCTTCCTGAGGGAAACCTCAGTTCTGTTCTTAAGGCCATTTATGTGATTGGATCAAGCTCACCCAGATTATCTAGGATAATTTCCTTTACATCAAGTCAACTAATTATAGCCTTTAATCACATCTATAAAATACCTTCACTGCAACACCTCGATTAATATTTGATTGAACAACTGGGTACTATAGCCTAGCCAAGTTAACAGATAAAACTGGCCGTCACAGGGCTAAATGAAAATGAAGAATCCACTGGTTGTAAAAACTGTAAATTAAGTAATCTACTTCAGAACCTTTAATTATAACAGTTTGTGTTTATAGAACACCTATCCCCTAAACCATTGAATTATTGTCATTTTAGTGTATTTAAATCAACTATAGATTCCTAACATGAATATTTACCTTCCACAGAAGAAAAAAAAAGTTGTGCTTAATAATGAATTTTTGTAAGAAAGTATTTAACACAGTTACAGTACAGTTTTTCAATTTCGATAACATGTGTTGCTTCTCTTTCTTATTGCAAAATCCATAGATATTCATTATAAAAAATTTAGAAATACTGACAAGCAAAAGGGAGAAAATAAAATTACTATAATTTCAACTCCTTGAGATAGTTACTGTTAACAATTTTGGTATATGTCCATCCCATATTTTCTCTAAGCATACAAATTCATAAGAATGTTATTGATTATTAAATATATGAACACAGTAAGCACATTTTGCAACCTGCTTTCTTCCTTTAGAATATACTATTAACATCTTCCAATATTGTTATATAGTATTCTATGAAATCTTTTTTAATGGCTGCAGAGTATTCCATTGTAGGAATGATCTTTATCCAATTTCCTACTTTGAGGACATTTTGGTGGATTCCAGCTTTTTACTATTAAAACAAGGCTACAACTACCATCGTTATAGCCAGATGTTTTGCAAAAAAATCTTGATTATTTCCATAAAATACATTTCTAGAAGTATATTTGCAGAGTTAAAGAACGTGCAAAAAAATTAAGATTTTTCCCAACTATTGCCAAACTGCTCCAGAAATGTTATGTGCATTTCAGTGAATGAGCGGCCTTTTCTCATATCTTCTTTATTTTAATCTTTGCCATTTATATAGGTTAAAAAAAAAACACATTTTAATTTTACTTCTTATTTCTTGGATAATTAATAGATAGTCAAGTAGTATCAACCATCAAACAGCCCATTTTCTGATAGGAGAGATGTTTTATGATTAAAGCCGTAATTTATGTAAATATATTTAAATGTGTATTGCATATAAACCCAATTCACACTTCCCAATATTTTGCATCACTTTGTTCAGCCACACTCATCCCGGCTGTTCACCCAACAGGCCAAACATCCTCCTCCAACCCCTACACCAAAGCCTTCAAGCTTGCAGTTTTCCCTGCCTGGGACACTCTCCCCAAATTGTCTCATGCCTGATTCTCTCATTTGATTTTTTAAAAATTGCCCTCATCCCTCTGCATCCCTTGCCCAGCTTAATTTTCCTTTATAGCGCTTACTATTACCAGCCACAATATTAGATTATCTATTTGTTTGTTGTCTTCATCAACTATCTCCCCCACTAGAATGTAAGCTCAACAAGGACAGGAGCAGTGTTGTATTTGCTGCCATATTCCTACACCTAAAACAGGAGGTGCTCAACAAATAAACACGTGTGTCTGTTTAGCACTAAACAGAAGAGGGATTTCAAGCCAGTTATTCATGCACTAGACTTTTGAAAAGAACTTAAAGGAGATATGCTGGATCATTGCACTGATTGGCTGAATTTATTATTTCCAATGTGAATATATTACAGTTCTGACACTTCTTCCCATACCAGTTAGCAGTATAATATTCATTAAATATCAAGAAGCCCAAAGATTAATAAAGCAGAAGAACTTTAATGAACTGGTTAATCTGGTCTGCAGGCCTTTAATTGGTTTCCACAGGTGATCACTTTAACAGTTCTGCAAATCAGTGCACATTGGGAGAACAGAGCTAAGTATTTACTTTAACCTATCCATCTCAAGCAATTTTGCAGTCTTTTAAAACTGATATTTATTGAAAATTCAATTAATAAAACACTAGGTCTGTTTAACTGAGGCCGTGGAATAAGATTGGCCCCCAAATATGACTTATTTGACATATCTGTTTTGATTCTCAAGATGATTTTCAAGTTAAACTCACAGAACACAGGTGGGAAAAACAGCAATGAATTTTGCATCAAAATAACGGAGCCCTGCTCTCACTTCCTCAACATAATAATTGTTTAACCTTGGGCAAATCATCTAATTTCTCATTCTCAGCTTGCCGGCCCAGTGATGTGAATAACAATACATCCTACCAGGGTTGCTGTAGAAATTAGAAGAAATAATGCATTTTTTTTAAAACTTTGAAACCTACAGAGTGCTAATAAATATTAGGATGATAGTATAATAATAATAATAATAATAATGGCTTTTTCTCTCGTATTGATTGAGAATCCAAACCATAGTGGTTTGTCATCCAACAAGGGAGAACAATTTGATTTTTTTTTTAAAAAAAGGAAATATTTCGAAATGTATACTCAGAATGGGTTTTTTTTAATGTCCAAAAAATTAAGTAGAAAAAAGTCTCCTATGATATCTCCAAAGCACTTTCAAAAGCATCTGCTAAAATTGCCACCAGACTAGTGAAGTGACTAGTGTGGATTAAAACATTGATTCAAAATAAAGAAATGTTCATCCTTGAAATCTTAGAGAGAATTTCATTCATACTAGTATAACAGAAGATGGTACCTCAAAGGAGGAAAAAAGACAGTCTAAGTCTTACCCTAAAACCATCTAAATTTAGGTACTTAGGTACCCAGATAATATCTAGTTCCTCAAACCAAACCATCAACCCCTACTTTGTCTTTTACCTCAGCATTATATAGGGCAAAATATTGAAAGAAAATACTGCTAAAAGCAGCACATTTAATCCATCACAAAATGATCATACCACTCCCCTTGCAGCCCAGAGTGCATTTAATGTAATTGAAGAGAGAGAGGAAAATGAATTAAAAGGAATAGGGGTTATTTTTCTTTTCAAAAATATAACTGAGGGGGCTTTCCACTTCTGTCCAAGATGGAGGAGCACGAACCAAATTTACCCTCCCACTAGAAACAACTAAAAAACCAAATAAAATATATGAAGCAATGGTTTTTATTTGTTGGATGTTATTGACAAAGGACAGAGATCCTGGAAAGATGAGAAAAAAATGCAGTGAGCCCTGCAGTTGTTTCCGTATATTTCATTAAGAGAAATGGTTTCCAGGCCATGACACAGGGAACGGGAATGCAAGGAAAGTTTAGTCATTTACCTGAGTTGAGGAGACCTTACTGAGAGCCGAGAGAGGCCAAGACAGCTTGAGTTTCCTGGGCAAAGCACTGGAGAGGAGAGAGCTGCACAAAAAGACGACTTCAGGATATCTGTAGAGGATTCTCCCCATGACTTCAGCTGAGTACTGATCAGAAGGTGTTTGTGAGCTAACTAACCAAGACTGGGGAAAGAACTACCTTACAGAATTAAAGGAAACAATCCTGGGAGCTAACTGAGAACTGGAACTAGTCCCTGTTCCCTCCAGCCAGAATGGAAAAACTTATACAGGCACACCTCAGAGATGTTGCAGGTTCAGTTCCAGGCCACCTCAATAAAGTGACTATTGCAATAAAAAGTCACACAAATTTTTTCATTTCTCAGTGCATGTAAAAGTTATGTTTACACTATACTGCAGTTTAAGTACACAAAGCATTACGTCCAAAAAAAATGTATATACCTTAATTTTAAAAACTTTACTGTTAAAAAATGCTAACCATCATCTGAGCCATCAGCGAGTCATAATCTTTTTGCTGGTAGAGTGTCTTATAAAAAATGCAATATCTGTGCAGCATGAAAAACTGAAGTGCAATAAAACAAGGTATGCCTGTAATTCAGAAGCATCACATGGAGGCCTCAGAAAGTTTTGCTTCAGTAATGGGTCAAAATTATTTCTAGATTAAATGTAGCTTTTGCCCCCACCTGAAAAAGGTCAAGAGCAAGACCAAAGAGGATCAAGCTGTTTCCAAGTAACTTAACTGCATCTCAGAAGAAAGGGCAAGAATATTATAGAAGTACAGAAATCAAGAAGATGCAATTCTCAATGTCTAACATCCAAATAAAAATTACTAGGCATGTAAAGAAGCAATATATATGTAGACATCTGACCCACAAAAATGATAAAAATCAATGAATTGAAACAAACCTCGAAATGACACATACAATAAAACTGTAAACAAGGCCATTAAAATGGTTATGATAACTGTATTCTTAGGAATAATTAGGGAGCTAGAAGAAAGAATATGTTAAGCAGAAACATAGAAGACACACACAAAAAAGGAGACCCAAATCAAACTTATAAAAATGAAAACTGCTAAGTATGAGATGAAAAACACATTGACTAGGATGCACTGCTCTTTAAGCATTGCAGAAAAAAAGATAGTAAGAGGGGCTGGCCTAGTGGAGTAGTGGTAAAGTTCGCATGCTCAGCTTCGGTGGCCCAGGGTTCACAGGTTTGGGATATGGGATGCCACCTACAAAATAGAGGAAGATTGGCACAGATGTTAGCTCAGTGACAATCTTCCTCAAGCAAAAAAGAGGAAGATTGATGATAGATATTAGCTCAGGGCCAATCTTCCTCACCAAAAAAAAAAAAAAAAAAAAAGACAGTGAACTTGAGGCATAGAAAAAGAAACAATCCACAATGAAATTCAGAGAGAAATATTTTTGTAAATGAACAGATCATCAGTCAGCTGTGGAGCAACTTCAAGAGGTAGAATATACACGTAATTGGAGTCCTTAAAGGGAATAATAAAAAAAAATTGGAAAAAATAATGGCTGAATATTTTCCAAACTTTACAAAAATTTTAAACCACAGATCCAAGGTGTTGAATGAACTCCAAGCACAAGGAACATGAAGGAATATGCACCAGGACACAGCATAATCAAATAACTTACTAAGAAGTAAAAAGAAAATATAAAAACAAGCCAATACAAAAAAGACACATTGTGTACAGAAAAAAATAAGAACAACAGCAGATTACTTGTTGAAAATAATGCAAATAAGAAGAGAGGGGAGCAACATCTCTAAAGCATAGAAAAAAAAAAACCTGTCATCCTGGAAATCTTGACCCAGTAAAAATATCTTTCAAGAAATAGGCAAAATAAAGACGTTTTAGACAAACCAAAGGTGAACGAATTTCTCAGTAGCAGACCTGCACTAAAATAAATGTTAAAAGAATTTCTTGCTTTTTCTCTTTCAGTCCCAAGTGCTTCAGGAGCTGAGTGGGCTTCGGTGCAGACATGGCCAAGTGCAAGAACCACACCAAGTACAACCTGTCCCCAAAATGACGCAGAAACGGCATTAGGGAACTCTGATCACAAAGATATGAATCTTAGGGTGAATGGACCCCAAGTTCCTGAGGAACATGTGCTTTGCCAAGAGGCATAAGAAGGGCCTGAAGAAGATGCAAGCCGACAATGCTGAGGCCATGAGTGCACATGCCGAGCCTCTGGAAGCCCACGTAAAGCCCAAGGAGGTCAAGGCCAAGATCCCAAATGGCGTCGGCCTCAAGCTTGATGGACTTGCCTGCATTGCTCACCCCAAGTCTGGGAAACATGTTCATGCCACGTCACCAAGATCTCAGGCTCTGCTGGCGACACTATGGCTGTGACTCCAACTCGGGCTCAGACTCCCAAAGGTGCCCAGGCCCCCGGGAAGCCTCCAGAGTAGAGGCCGCTGTCTGCCCACAGGAGGATGGAAGCATTGTTACGGCCCCTCAGCTGCTGCCTTCATGGGACGGGTGTCCTCCTGTGCTATTTGTACAGATAAACCTGAGACACGAAAGGAAAAACGGAATTTCTTCTGCCAGAAGAAAATAATGCCAGACGGAAATCTGGATCTAGACAAAAGAACAAAGGGCATGAGAAACGGGAAATATCCAGATAAACAGAAAATAATTTTTGTTCAAAACTCTTTTAAAAATCATTGACTATTTAAAACAAAAGTAAAATAATATAGTATGGGATTTATGACATATGTAGAAGTAAATTATGTTACAGCAATAAGACAAAGAGCAGGAGGGGAAAAATGGAAATATTCTATTGTATCCTTTTTACACTATATGAGGAGGGGAATATTATCACGTAAAGGTAGACAGCAATACATTAAAGATGTACACTATAAACCCTAAACAGTCGCTGAAATAACACAACAAAGAGTTATAGCTAATAAGTCAACAAAATAAATTAAAAGAAAAATCCAAAAGAAGGCTGAAAAATTAAGAAAAAAAGGAACAAAAACTAGATAAGTAGAGAAAAATAGCAAGAAAGTAGATTTAAACTCAACATTACCAATGAACCCATTAAATGTAAATGGTCTAAATGCCCCAATTAAGACAGAGTTTGTTCAACTGAATTTTAAAAAGCAAGACACAACTATATCCTACTTACAAGAAACATATTTAAAATATAAGGACACAAGTGGGTTAAAAATAAAAGGATGGGAAAAGATAAACCAAAAGAAATCCAGATATTAGTACTTGACAAAGTACATTTTGGAACGAATAATATTACCAAGGATAAATAAGGTCATTTCATAATGATAAAGAGGTTAACTCATCAAGAGGATATAACAACCTTAAATATTTATGCACATACTGACAGAGCTTTAAAATTCATAAATCAAAAACAGATAGAACTGTAAGAAATAGGCAAATCCACAATTATAGGTAGAAATTTCAACAACCCTCAATCAATAATTGACAGAAGATCAGCAACCACATAGAACATTTGAACAATCTTATGTCAATCAACTTGACTGACATTTATAGAATGTTCCACCCAAAAATACCTTAAGACATATTAGTTTAAAATTATTACCAACACATTTTATGTTAGATGATAAGCAGATAAGACAGGAAAGACAACAAAAATATTTGGCACATATACATATAAACATAATAAAATTAAAATAAGGAAGAAATGCTCATAAATATTACAGTCCTCCTTTCTGCAATGGTCACATGGTTATAGCTAGTGTTTATAACCACTTCTTCCACCACCCATTCCATATTTCTTTTGCCCTCAGCAAGCACCTTAGCTTGCTGATAGGTCTGAGGCATTAACAGTCCAGACTGAATTGGGTTGTTGTAGTTTACCAGTAACGTAATCATAGGACATGAGGGTACTAAAGAAGCTCTAGGGGTTTCCCTGTGTTTCTTATGTACTCCTCCTACCCCAAGTGCAATCCAATTTCCACTTGGTAGTCAGGATCAGTCACCTCAACCAATGTAGTAACGCCCTTCTTTGTCTGTTGATGCAGAGACATGAGGAGCCCAAAGTGGCCTGGTGGCAGTTTCAATTCCAGTTCAATGAAATCATTGTTGTGTTCCAGTTGGAAGCATTCTTCCCTTTGGAACTAAGACCTCTAAACAAGCAGAGCCTATGGTCACAGAGACAGAAAGCAAAAATTTTATTAGTAGGTCACTAAGGGCAAGAGTAAAAAGAGCCACTCCATTTCCAGTCCTTGATTCCTGGACACGTGCATCCTGACTATGTGGAGAAACAGTGCCATATATTGGTCACTGATTTAGTGCATACACTACATGTCCTCTGGGAGGACATTGCTCCAGCACTGCAAGCTATTATCACCTAGCTGGCACTCTGAGTCTTTAAAAGTCCATTTCACTATTCTATCAAGTCAGCTGCTTTAGGATGATGGTGACTGTGCTAAGACTAGTGTATTTCACAAACATAGACCCATTGCCACACTCCATTTACTGTGAAAATAAGTTTCCTGGTGAGAAGTGATGCTGTATAGAATACCATGACAGTAAATAAGGCATTCTGTGACTCCACGTATGGTAGATTGGCAGAGCACTGCGGGCGGGAAAAGAAAATCAACCTCCAGAATAAATGTTTATTCCAGCAAGAGCAAAGCACTGCCCCTCTCATGATAGAAGTGGTCCAGTGTAATCAACCTGCCACCAAATAACTGGCTAATCACCCCACAGGATGGTACCAGATCAAGGGCTCAGTGCTGATCTCTACACTGGCAACAATAACTCCAAGGGATCTGAGCCCTTGTGGTCCTGTATGTATGAGATTTCTAGAAGTTTCTATTCACTTTTCTCAGTGGGCTTGGCTTCTCTTTTATGGATTTTTAATTAAATGCCTAATATTTAATGTCCAGGAAGATACTAAGGCACAAAGTAACCCAAGAAAGAGTGGCCAGAAGGGCAGGAAGAAAATTGCAAAAGTGTGGTTTCATGATACAAGAAAAAAGAATGTTTTGAGAAGAATGAGGTGATCGAAAGACAAGATGAATACTGAAAAAAATATCATTTGGGTTTTGCTACCTGAAGGCCTTTGATGATTTAATAGGAGCTGTTGCCATGGAGTAATGAGGGGGATGGCCAGAGAAATTTTACATAATGGTATATATCACGGCTTATGAAATAGATATAATGAAAAACAAAGACGAGCGAGCTCTTTTTCTGGCACAGCCCTTCCCACTAGATGCGCTGGGCTCCCAGTTTGGTGAGGCAGCTGGTGCACACCCCATAGGCACCAGTAGGCTCTGAGGTACTCATTTCACCCACCCACCCACCTGCACAGGTGCCTTCTCTTCTCCTTTGCCTCACCAACCCCATGGGGTTAGGAATTCCGGTGGGATTCAGTGACATCTCTGCCACTCATTTCCGAAGCCTGCTGTTCCCTCACATGCTGTGGGTTACGGGTCCCCCTGGTTCTTCCTCCTTTCTCCCAGTTCCATCCTTTTCTTACAAACCTTCCTCAAAGCTCAAGCATGTGGTTTTCACCTTTCCAGTACTTCTAGCATGAATACAATCCATTTGATATTTATCTTTTCCCTTGGAAATTACAGGGAAATCTAGGAAGAATTTTATTTATATATATTATGTATAAACAATATTTATCGTATATGTTATAGTATATAGTCAAGCTGCCTTATACATAGAAATCTTAGAAGTTTAAAGTTTTTCAATAGACAATACTATCAAGGGTTCTCTTTGTGGTTACTGTTGTTTCTTTCAAGGTTAGACATTCCTTCTCCATCAAGAGATAGGAAATTTATTTCCTCCTAGCTTTTTCTGTTGACATGATGTTACTGCTTCTCAAATAGCTAAACAGTTATGTCATGTGAGAGGAGAGACTAAACTTATAAATCTGTAAGGCAGGTTACATCCAGGAGGGATCTGGTTGTGCAAAATCATGAAAAAAGTGTTATTGTTCAAAACTCTAAATATGCATAAATCTGAACGTTTGTGTTCCTTGAGATCAAAGTGTATTTGTAAAATGTCTTCAGAAATAATTAAATATAGAAATATAAATAATCATTATTCACCTTTGGCTTCCACGGTTATCTAGCAATTAAAGCTATTGCTTAATTTACAGACTTTGTAGAGAAAAGACAATCATTAGCTTGCAAACACGCAGCTGGCAACATGGACACTCAATCATCATGATGGGGCTTCAGCATCATTATTATTTCTGAATAAATAATAATACTTTGATCTAGCCTTTTAATGTGAGCAGAAATCCTTTTCTTTGAAGAAAGGCAGTGTTGATTTACAGGTATGAAAATGACACAGTGAAACCTGAAATAACAATATCCTGACTAAACCAAAATTTGTGTTCTGCTACTTTCTACTTTAATGAGAATAAGGCAGGAATACAAGTGGCTAACATTCATTGGAGCTTCCTATGGGCCAGGCCCAGTACTAAGTGCCTTTTACCAGTTAACTTACTTGTTGTTTCTCCGCTGCTGAGTCAGGTGCTGGTGGTCATTCCACTTTATAGGTTAGGAAAGCAAGGCTTAGACAGAATGCTTAAGACACTTTTCTTAAATATCCATGAATCAAATACAACATTGAATTTGCATGACAGGATAGGAGGTACTGCATACTTGTGAACAGTGTCTCTCTACCATAACCCCCTAAGAACATTTCTCCCATCATGCTGTCCCATACAGCATAAAGCTCTCCAAAGTGCTTAATATTGAAGAAGGCAATTCACTTCAGTGAAACTTATGCAGCTATTTTAATCATAAACAATATATTTCACTGTGTGTGATAGTGAGATTCTTACAGCATATGTCCTAGAATAAGTCCTACCTAATTTTACATTTTATAATAAGAATTATTTTGCACATCTTTACACTCTACCTCAGTGTTGGATTTAGAGAATATTTTTAATCTCAGAATTCTGCAATGACATCTCTTGCAATGAATATTAATATAATTGTTTCATATAAATGTAGTATCATATTCATTTCTGTTTCTTTAGAATGTAAGAAGCAGTCTCAAGGATCCTAAGACATATGTTTTAAATGAATTGCATGCTGGTGTTCTTGGTATTTTATTTTAACATGCTCCCTAAACCTTCCTTCCCCTTCCATCACCTAATCAGATAGTCTTCATTTTTCGTGTCCTCCCATATTACCCTCACTTCCTGACAGTTTGCCAGATTCTCACAGACTTCCAAAATTAACAAAACACACTGTGAAAAAATGTCTTAACAATGTGCAAAGTTTTTCATTTGTTTTATTGAAATATGTGCATATCACTTACAATATCGCTAATAAGACATAAAACTGGAAAGTGTTCAACAGTTAAAGCCCAGGCTGTTATCGTCTTCATTCTCGTGAACTTAAATTACTTTTGTTGAACAGAAAGGAAAAAAGAAAATAAATTTGGGGTTCACAAAATATCTCTCTTAGATACTTGAAAACAAAAAAAAAGACAGACTTCAAAATCAACCCAAACTATTAACTCAGTCATCCGACAGTGAGGACCAGCCATGACTACCTACCCGCTCTGTCATGCAGGTGGACAGTGGTACCGCCACTGAACACAAGAAGAAAGCAACACAGTTCTGTTTCCTACAATCAGAGATTTCAACCTGAGAGGAATTTTGGAGGACGTTGAGTCTAACCCCTTTACTTTATAGAGGTGAGGACCAAGGCCCATCACTTTCCAGGCTAAGCCCGTGGAAGAACCAAGAGAAAAACAAATGTGTTCAAATCTCACACGGTGCTTTTTCTTCTGCAGTGCACGACTTTATTCAGATACTTGTAGTTGTAGGAATAGGTCATTGTTTCTGTTATTGAATGGATTATCCATACTATCCTCATTTCAATAAACTAACAAGGAACTTAAACTAAGGTAATAATTTACCAATTTCACCAATAAATGAACAAACAAGAGATTCCTAAGAACCCTTCAAAGTTAAAGAAAACTAAACCAGCAGCTCTCAAAGTCTTCCCTAATGCCATAAAGAGTATAAGATAGTTTATTTTAAGTGTATACTATAAAATAAATAAAAATACAAGACCAACCAAAATAAATATAATCAGGGTCAAGACGCGTCAGGTTGGTGTGGGTTGGATGAATTAGAAGGCAGATATGGAATTCCACAGGGCTCCTAGAATGGAGGCTCAGATTTGACTCAGATTCTGGGTGGCCACCCTCAAAGTGGAAATCTAATTATATGAGTCTCATTGTCCCTGAGGAAAACAAAACTTCTTATGAAAATTGATTAAAAATTAATATTCTTATTTGTAGATTCAACTACTAAAAGTTATACATATCCTTAGCAAATATCTTAGAAACTATTTGCTGGAACATTTGATTGTCCCCAACTTAACTGACCTGAGCCAATTAACTACACAGCAGCCCTGAGAGAGTGGCCCTCTGCACTAAATATCTCTTAAAAATCTGACATTTCCTCACCCTACTTTCCTTTCTAAAGTGAGAAATCTCTATTCTTGATTCTGTTTCAGAGCATCCATTCCCCTTCATGTTCAAAATCCATTTAGAGTAAATGATTTTAGGGACAGATGATGGATAGAGATAGAGATAAATAGATATAGATATAAAAACATAAACATATATACATGTATATCAGAACCACAGATTTTTTTTTTTTTTTGAGGAAGATTAGCCCTGAGCTAACATCTGCTACCAATCCTCCTCTTTTTGCTGAGGAAGACTGGCCCTGAGCTAACATCCATTTCGCGTGTTGGACGCCTGCCACAGCATGGCTTGACAAGCAGTGCATAGGTCTGCACCTGGGATCCGAACCAGCAAACCCCAGGCCAGCTAATCAAAATGTGCAAACTTAACCACTGCACCACCGGGCCGGCTCCCAGAATCATAGATTTTTGAGTTGAACTAAATCTTGCATATTTTTTAGTCCAACTCATTTATTTCACAGTTATGAAAAAATATACCCAAAAAAGTATAATATTTTATCCATTGCTTCAAACTTAATTAGTTTCCAAGCATCTAAGGAATGTCTTTTCTGTCTCTTGGTATCGTTACACTTTAGAAACTCAAACTTAGACGTAATGGTAACTGTTATTTTACTGGTTTTGTTGACCCATTAATAATTGATTTAAATTTGATGACCTCTATGTCCTCCTTTGTACAATGAGGTTAATAATTCCTACTTTATCAGGTCCTCGTGAGATTTAAATAGAGTTGAGTATTTAAAGCACAATTGCCACTCACAGCAAAGGCACTCAACACACATTAGTATCTTTGCCCATTCTAAGATACTGAAGGTATTGAAGAGCCTTATTAAAATGCAGGTGTTGCCTGGTAAGTGATTAAGTGGTCGTTGAGTAAACCAGAGGGAACTGTGGAGGCCAAGATGTGAAAAGGCAGAGAGGATGGGATTCTGACAGCCTGTTGGAGGACTGGGGGCACTCTGATTAACAGGGGGATCATGAGAGTTGTACAGACCCAGCAGTAAGTTCTAGCACTTGTTGGCAGAATGAGTCAAGAAGAAAAGAACAAAGATACTAAAAATAGGATAAGGCCTAAAATAGGATGTGTAAGCCCTCACCAAACTTACCAAACACCTATACAGACTTGAACAGGAATTTAATCTCATAGGTACAATATATTCCTGAAGATTTAATTCAATTAAGAACATTTTCCATGCCACATCCAGACTATAAAGATATGAAAGTTCGAAAATTCCACTCAAAATTTGGTAATTAAGCAGATAACAAGCTTTGCTAGTTTGTTAGCAAACTAAGAGAAATTTTACTCGAGTAATAGTAATAAAGTGATTTGAGAGCTTTTATTTGAACGCTAAACTTTATTAGAATCTTTCTTTATGCATTTAGTTTTTTTGATGGAACAAAGCCTTAAAGATAGTTACCTAGAAAAAGAGAACTCTAAGGCCTTTTGAGTTAAGTGAAAGCAATTTTTTCCAATAACATTTAATAGTCTCCATTTCTTTTTGAGAAATAATACTGCTACGAGCATTTTTGTGATATTTCATTCACTAAAGTAAAAACTGATGGCAGTTTAATTCCCCAAATAAAAAGGGACTGCTGTAAACATAACTGAGCTACCAGGAAGCAGATGGTTTTAATTATCTACATAAAAAGCTATTTATATTGGGAATTTGAAAAAACAATCTAAAAACAATACTCATTGTAGAAACATACATTTTAATTAATTTGGGCTTTAAAAAATAATAACGAGTGATTATTAAGTGTTACTTCAAGTCAAATCGACATTAGAGCCTAGAGATGGAAATCTTGAGTGCCTCTGTGGTAAGCCTTAAAGAATTGCAGTCTCATATGTAATTGTGTATTTGATCTCTTATGAATAAATTAAAGGGAAGAGGATTACTTGAAATCAGTACAAGCCCACTTGCATGATGCTGTACAATAAGAGCCTTGTTTGAGCTGAGAAGTAAAAAGTGCACATTATATACTGGATAAAGCATCCCAAATTTCGCATCCAGAAACATTCATTGGGACTTCAGAACCAAGGGTAAATCATGGGGGGTTATTTTTCTTCCTCCTTCTCTAAAGATTCTTTCTTTTTCTTTTTTTTTTAGAATACCACATAGGGTAGTGGTTAACAGCAAACAAACGATGGGTATAGGTTTGCCAGATTTAGCGATAAAAATATAGGACATACAGTTAAATTTGAATATTAGGTAAATAATAAATAATTTTTTAGTTTAAGTATGTCCCATGCAATACAGAGACATACTATATTTAATCCGCAACTCTGTCTAGGTTCCAATTCTGTCTCAGTCACTTTCTGGCTGTGTGAATTTGGGCAAGTTATTTGATGCCTCTGTGCCTCCAGTTCCTTATCAGTACAACGTGAATAATGGTACCTAACTTATACGGTTGTTTGAAAATTAAATGAGTTAATATCCATAGAACACTTAGAATGTGCTTAGTATATAGTGAGTGGTAAATGTTGTGTTAAATAAATATTATTCCTGCCTGGAAGGAAAAATTAAGTCAAAAAAGACAGCCTTAGAGTCTGCATGGAAAGGTCTTTTGCCTTATTGTTCCTGAATATATTTGTGTCTTAATTATAGGAACAGGTGCCTCAAATCTTTCTCCATCACCACCCTCCTTTTAATCTCCTACCACCGCCTCCCATGCCCCTCCTTCCTCTCCTCTGCTGCGGCTCATTGACGCCCTCCCTAAGTCACAGCTGATGCTCTGGCTCTAGGGAAGTCATGCTCAGCCTCCTCGGGATTACATAGCCCTTGACTACTCGAGTAATTCCCTATGTAAAACAGTCATGTTTATCTAGAGTTGAAAGAATACAAGAGCAAGTATGAATCGAAAGAAGCTGGGCAGAAAACCACTCATGAGTGAGATCCTCAGCGGTAGCAGCCAAGATGGATATTTAACCACATTATGTGAACATTCTCTAGGAGTTTGTATTTCTCCCAAGTGGCGATTCGTTTCCGTTCAGTCTCCAAACAGAAAGTTATCATTCTCCTTCCCCAAAAGAATGGAATTTGGTCAACTGTTGCAACTGAAGCATGAGGGAACACGCAAGTAGAACAGCAGGCAATGGAAGGGATGGGGCAAGCTCTGTGTTCTAAGACGGAGCAGACCAGTCAATCTGGGCAATATGCAAACAGCATTAGGACACTACGTGGGAGGGAGAAAAAACCCACCCAAAATCCTAAGAACGAGACTTGGTTCTTAAAGTCAACTAGCGGCAATATTTTCTAAAATTCTAAATGGCATTCAAGACCCTGCATTAGTTTCCTAGGGCTACTGTAACAGACCCCAAAACAAGTAATTGACATTTCATGGAATGTCAATAGAGCAAAATAGAGCTTTCAGAAGAAAATTAGTAGAACTTGGACAGTACAAGATAAGAGGAATTTAGCTTAGACCTGAATGGAGATCCACTTCTTAGAAATATTAGAATAAGGGTCTTCAACATTTATTTAGTGAAGAGGAATTAGAGATTGATATTAAAAACTCACTATGACAGGTAATTTGCTAAATACCATTTCTAAGAAACCTGATAGAGTTCATTTTTGTTCATTCTAAACAAATCATTTTTATTATCTTCAAAATTCCCTCAATTAACCAGTTTCCTCCAATTCCAGCACAGAGATTGTTATAAAATGAATAATGACAAGAACGTGGTGCTCATAGTCAGACCTAGGTAAGTAGACTAATTCATGGGAAAGCTGTCTTATCCAAACTTCTTTCTAACTGTGGTACATGCTGCCCAGGGATGTTCTGAAAACAGCCCAAGGTCTTCTACAGTCTCATAATTTTAACTTTCATCTTTAATAAGCTATTAATTGCCAGGCACTAAACCAAGAGAGTTTGGTGGATATTTTTATTATTAAGATCTTTTTTTTAAGAGTAGTTTTATGTTCACAGCAAAATTGAGGGGAAGGTACAGAGATTTCCCATACACCCCCGGCCCCCACACATGCATAACCTCTCCCGTTATCAACATCCCCCACCAGGGTGGTACATTTGTTACAACTGATGGACTTATATTGATACATCGTGATCACCCAAAGTTGATAGTTGACATTACAGTTCACTCTTGGTGTTGCACATTCTATGGGTTTGGATGAATTTATAATGACATATATACATCATTATGGTATCACACAGTATTTTTGTTGCCCTAAAAATCCTCTGCACTTGGCCTAGTCATCTTTCCCCAGCCAACCTCCAGCAACCACTGTTCTTTTTACTGTCTCCATACTTTTGCCTTGAGAGTTTGTTTTTACTATTTTCTATAATTCTCATAGCCACACGATAATGTGGATATTATCTACATTTTATAAATTTCAAAGTCGGGATATAAGCCTAGATCTTTCTGACAAGTAAATCCATGCTGTTCCCTTGATACATTGCCTTCCGATCCTTCCTACAAGGTTGAAGAGTACATTTTGAATATGGGAAGCCCCTCCACTTATGAACACTCCTTGTTCATTTGCGAACCACTTTATCCTTCTGTTTATCCTTGCAACATGTAGCATAGTGCTACATACTTAGAGAGCCTCGTATAAGTAGGTGATGACTTGCTGAGTGCAAAGTGAAAGGTCTTGCAACAAACCTGAACTGACGGCTGAACCCAATTCATTACGTAGTACTAAGAAACTAGTTATAAACTTCTGCAAATGTCTGGGAAGTTCAGTTAGGTAGAATGACGAAATTTTCACAGTAAATACCTACAGTCTGGTCAGACAACCTTCAGGGTCTAAAACTTCTGACTCACAAAAGTATCTTTTCCCGAAAACGCAAAGGAAGCAACAAGAAGACAGCTGTGTTGTTTCAGTTTAAGTAACAAGGCCATGCTGTTTTGAATACCGTTTAAAGGTAGACCATATGAAACTCTGTATTTATACGCTGCAATGCAGATTTTGTGGTTATTATAAAAAATAAAGTACCATGATTCTTTGAATTTAACAGATTATTCTCCACCCATCCATCAAAATAGTGTTTTAAAATAACTCTTGGTTGTTCAAAGGTGGTTTATCCCATTTACCTAGACCCTTTGGTTGTCTTCCTCCTAATTAGTCATGATGATAACTATGAGTTTCTTATAAAAGAGCAGAAGGGACACGGAAATAGAAATGAAATTCAGATCAAACAATTTGGGTACTAATTGGCAGTTCATATGAAACGTTTGGCAGAGAAAATCACCACCACCACAAAACAAAACATTGATCAAAAGTTGTTTTTGGAAATTTCCAAATGTCCTGTATCTGTGGTCTCTCTCTGTCCACATCAAGAATTGGAAGAGTATTTCATTTTGGTTCTTACTAACCACACTGAAGAGTAATATTAGGGACTTTCAGTATTACGTATATCTCAAAATTTTGAAGGTCTGTAATAAAACCTAAAGAATATGTTCTGTCTTGTTTTAGCTGCAAAAGTACAATCATGATATAATAAAATTATTCTGTAGAAGAATGGTTAAGAGTTTTGCTTCCTGCAACATTCCATGAGCCCAATCAGCTGTATTCCTAAAACCAGGGATTGCTAGAATTTGGAAAGATTTTGTGCAGGTTTGATTATATTCATTTTAATATGTTTGTATTGGGATTTGCAGGGAATTGGAAGACAGTTACCACAAACAGCAGGGAGTTGTGAAGCTGTGTCACTCATCAGCATAACTCAGGGATCTTTGGTTCCCAAGGCCAATGGTGGAGGTAGGAGAGGTGGAAGTTGGTGCAGAGCGCGGTGCAATGGGGAAGGAGGGGAAAGGAGAGCAGCCTTTGGCTGCTGACTCTGAGAACCACTTGCCTACACTGGTTTTCAGAGGAGGCAGAAGATGGAGCCAAGTGAAGAGAACTAGCCCATATGACTATGAAAATTAGCTCTTTAATCCTCTTGAGTTGTCAACACCACCAGATCTATGCTCATTCATCCATTCATTGAGCAAGTATATATTGGTCCCATCTGTATTTGTATTTGTACACCTTTTCCAGGTTGTTGTAGCCTCTTATAGTCACTAAAACATAGTAATGAAGACCATTAGAGATGTATTAGATAACAAACACCTAGGAACATAGTAAATATCTATCAATAGCAGGTTAGTTAAATTATCTTCAATATATACAATAGCATCCTATAAATTAGCCTTTAAAGTGATACTATAAAAGACATTTAACATGAGAAAAAAATTATGACATATTATTAAGTAAAATGTAAAATTACATTAAAATATAATCTCACTTTTAAAAAGTATATGTAATATATAAACACACATATTTTTAAATACTGAAAAGGTATACCCAAACTCCTAACAATGTTTTTCGTTGGGGTGGTAGAATTACAGAACATTTTTGCATTCAAGTGCAAACATTTGCAACAGACAAAATAATGCCTCCCCCTCAAAAAAAGATGTCCATGTCCTAATCCTGGAAACCTGTAAATATGTAACTTTACATGGCAAAAGGGAGTTTGCAGGTGTGATTAAGTATCTTGAGATGAGATTATCCTGGATTATCCAGGTAGGCCCAATGAAGATCCTACAGGAGGGAGGCATGAAGATCAGAGTCAGAAAAGGAGATGTGAGGATGGAAACTGACATCAGAGGCATGAGCCAAGGAATGCAGGCAGCCTCTAGAAGCCGGGAATGATAAGGAACAAATTCTCCCCTAGAGCCTCCAAAAGGAACACTGCCCTTGACTTAACCTCTGTAAAACCCATTTTGGACTTCTGACCTCCAAAACTATAAGATAATAAATTTGTGTTGTTTTAAGCCATTGTTTGCAGTAACTTGTTACAGCAGCAATAAGAAAGTATACAACATTCTATATGAACTTTATAAATATATATATTTTTTTTCTTTTGTTGAGAAAGATTGGCCCTAAGCTAACATCCATGCCAATCTTCCTCTATTTTGTATGTGGGACACCACCACAGCATGGCTTGATGAGCAGTGTTTAGGTCTGCACCTAGGACCTAAACCAACAAACCCCTGGCCGCCAAAGTGTACCACGTGAACTTAACCACTGCATCACTGGGCTGGCCCCATATATGAACTTTATATTTTTAAACAAAATGTCAGTAATTTTTAAAAGTATACCCCAAGGGGCTTTAATTGCCATTTGTCTCATTATTGCCAAAGTAGAGTTTATAGTACCTCACAACAAGCTATTCAAAAAGCCCTTAAAACTCCCAGCTCTCTAAACCACCACTGGAACAATGGTATATACTAGGTCCCATGATACAAGCATCTACAGACTATTCCCCTTGTGACATACTTCATTTATTCACAGTAGTATTAGATGAAAGGGTATCGACAGAAATAGAAGTCTTGGAATGAATATTAAGGCAATCACCAAAAGCCTTATACATTATTTCATGGTACACCCATTTCCCCTCTGTCCACACCCCACTCCATCACCACTGCCCCAGTCCCATTTATTTCTGGTAAGTACTTTAACAGCGTTTTTCTGCCACTGTAACTGTCACGCTTTTGTTGTTGTTGTTCTGTTCTGTTTTGTTTTGTGTGGGAGAGCAGTTTTATAAGTCAAGTGTCTTTTGCTTTGCAATTACACATCTTTCCCTAATCCATATTGCCTGCCACTTTATACCTCTGTCTAATTTAAATTATTATCCCATAAACTAATGCTATACGTAAATTCCATGTGTTTATAGAAGACAAAATTTTGTCCTTAAGTTGCTGACAATCTATTAGAGAACCCCAAAAGGGATGTATGGTAAGGTAAAGGAAAGCACAGGTTCCAACACCTAACCTAATCCTGGGATATCTGAGAAGGTACACTGGCAAAAGTGAAAACTGAGCTCTCCAGAGCCTGAGAATACTGATAAATCTAAATTTAGTAAAATATAGTTGGAACAGTTCTCAAAAGTTTGCTGACACCAAGAATAACACTACTAACACTGGCTCAAAACCTCACAGTTTACAAAGCACTATTTCGTCTATCATTCTCTCAAATGCCTTGTAAGTTAAGTGGAACCAACCACATCTCTTATTGTTATCCTTATTGAACACTTATAAAAAGAGAGCAGATAAGTGGAATGAGCTGACCAAGGAGACACAAATATAGCCCAGTAAAGATCCTCCATCCCCCAATTCCCCCACTGTCACACTACTTCCTAAGGGAAACAGGCTGAATGAATCATTAGAGACACATCATGACTTAAGAACAAATATATCTGTAGAAAATAATCACTGGAAACAATGATATTCAGCTACTCACTAATAAACATCATGACAATCTGACAAAACGATCCAAAAGTGAGCAGTAGAAAACTAGATTCAGCAATATTAAATTTAATTAACTAATACCAAATTGCAGCAGTTTTCCTAAAATTAAACAAAAGTGACCAAGAAAAATAAAGCTAAATTATTTCCAACAATTATTTTGAAAGGTAGATTTTTCTTAAAGTTGTGAGAATTTTCACCTTAACAAAACACGAAATCATGATCCCCAAACCAGGTCATAAGTTATTCAGGACAGCATTGTAACACAATGTCTATGCGGAACTATTTCAATATCAGTTTCCGCTGAGAACCCCAAATATTCCCAAATTCCAGAATGACGGACAAGCCCAGCATACAAAAAAGGTGGTCAAAAACCTGTTTTGTAACTCTTAGTCTGTCACCCATATCAAGGTTATGTTCAGAAAAATTACACAAAATTTCAAATGATAGCAAAAAGATTACTATGTGCCCTTTCAAAGTCACATGGAAGCATGGATTACCAAGACTGCCTGTGCGTTATCTGATGCTCCACAGTAGAAGTCAGCAAACATTTTCTGTAAAAGGCCATATAGTAAATATTTGGGGCTTTGTGAGCCATTTATGGTCTCTACGTCATCTACTCAACTCTGTCATTGCAGTGGGAAAGCAGCCATAGGCAATACACAAAAGAACGGGTGTGGCTGTGTTCTAACAAAACTTTATGTCTAAAAATCAGCCTGGCTTCATCGGGCATGCAGGCTGTGCTTTGCCTACTACTGCTCTACCACTCGCTCGCTCCTCTCCTCACGCCTAAGCGACGCATGACTGTGCTTATTTCCTATTTTCCAGATGTGGGCTATGCAAGAGGGAGCTAGCCTGGAGTTGTCTTAGATTCAGTTGAAGAGAGCCCCCTGAGAGGGCAAGGCCCCACCACATACCGAGGGCCTCTAGAGAGAAGTAACTTTCCTCTTTACTTGGGGCCCAGAACCTGTGAAATTAGATATTAACTTGTAGAAAACTGATAAGTTACAAATTATCTTTGTCCAGTAGAGATGCAAATGATGTCTGCCTGGTAGCAAAAGAACCCCAAAGGGTACCGCTTCATTGTTCTATAGGACATTAGCCAGTTTTCTATGTAATTTTTGTATCTATTTCTGTTTTCTTTCCTTCAACTATATTATATTTAGGTACTTCAGTATCTTTCATCCTCAACTGACCCATCCCTCATCTTCCTCACTCACTTATGAGTAACATAAATCTTTGGCATGTGCTCTCTGCACGTTTATATAAGAATTACGCTTGTAACTTTTTGAAAAGTATACTTTAATAGGTATAAAGGGTAAAGTAGAAACCTGGAGAAGGATTTCTTTGAAGAGATGTAGTTTGTGAGTACCACCACCTCCTTGGACCGAGGTGCATAAGCTTGCTCCTCCCTCACGCCTAAGGAATGGTCCTAAGTCCCTTAGAGTGCTTGAGGTGTATCTCCTGCTGCGTGGGGGATACAGTGGACTGAAGTCTGACTCATTCCCATAAATTCTAAAGGGCGAAAGACAATGGCTTGCTGGCTGCTCTGCTGTTAGTGCAAAGAAACTTGTCAGCACTGGGGTGCCCTACACATCCAGTGTTTGTCGGGGCAAAGAATACAGTCATGTGCTGCATAACGACGTTCAGACAAGGATGGACCACATATAAGATGGTGGTCCTGTAAGATTGGTACCATATAGCCTAGGTGTCTAGTAGGCTATACCATCTATTGTGTAACTGCACTCTATGATGTTCCCACACTGATGAAATCACCTAATGACACATGTCTCAACATATCCCGGTCACTAAGCAATGCATGACTATGCTTGAGTATTTCCTATTTTCCAGATGTGGGCTATGCAAGAGGAACCTAGCCTGGAGCTGTCTTAGATTCAGTTGAAGAGAGCCCCCTGAGAGGGCAGGGTCCCACCACACACCTAGGGGCTAAGGAAGGAGTTAACAAGGAACCAGCCAGAGTAAAGTGCTCCCAGGATGGGGGATCCCCAAAGAACTCACAAAAGCACCCTCAAAGAAAGAAGCCCAGAGATAGCTGACGCTGTCCAGCAATAGCATTAGCCAAGTAAAACCTTTCCATTCCCTTTGGCTCTTTATTTTCTTCCTGCAGCTCCAAGAGGGTTCAAAAATCAGCCTGGCGAGCGAAGGGTAGAGGAGAATAAAAGCTCTGGGCAGGGAAATAGAAAAGAAGCTCACCGTGCATTTCTAACTACAGGCGGTCAGCTCTCAGACACAAGCTGGGATGGAGAGAAAACTTTCAATAGAATTGCACATTTTAATTATTACACAGAGCTGAGCATATTAATGACTAAACTGAGAATACAATGATCAGAGCATCCTTTATTACCAAGAATGACCAGAAAGAAAGTTTTGGGACTCCATAAAGAACAGGTTTGTCAGGCAACAAGGAAAAAGAATAGGGTGTTTTTCTGATGATAGTCTCCTGTCCCAGGGAAAGTAAAAAGTAAAGATTTAGCTTCCCCAGGGGGAAAAAGAATAAATACTCAGGCTCTTTCATTTGGAAGACACTTTGCTATGCCTGGAAACCAGGAGGAGAGAATTTAGCTGACATAAATCACTAGGAAGAGGGAACCAATGGAAAACGAGGTGGGTTCTGAGTGACCGAATGAAGTGTGGGAGAGCCCATCTGAGTTTTTTTCTTTGCTAAAGCAAATTTTCTCAGGCACATTTTAACTTGTTTTATCATTTACACAGTTCTTACAAATTCATTTTAGACCTAACTTAGGGATTTTTTTTAAAAAATTAAGTATATATGCCATCTGAGAGGCCATTTTATAACTTTTGGATTTGCTTGATTTTCTAGTAAGAGATACAGATCAGTGATTCTCAACTGGGGAGATTTTTGCCAGGAGGGGGACATTTGGCAATATCTGGAGACATTGTTGGTTGTCACAACTGAGATGATACTACTGGTATCTACTGGGTAGAGGTCAGGATGCTGCTAAACGTCCTACAATGGACAAGACAACCTTCCATGACAAAGCCTTATCTGGTACAAGAAGTCGATGGTGCTGAGGTTGAGAAACGCTGATCTAAACTGACCTTCATAGGGAGGCTGTGTTTAATTGTTTTAAAGCATAGAAACAAAAGACAGCCATACCCTCCTTTGAGTTGTAGATTACAATATGAGCTAAAGTAAAATTTTAGAGTCTTAAATTTTTTAGTCTGAATCTAATTTTTTTAACTGTCATTTCAGGCTGGATTTCATTTAAGGTGGATGCGTACATTCCCAGGATTTTGTTAAATAAATATATCACAAACGTCCCATTGTTGATCTGGATCTAATCCTTCATTTTCTTTATCTAACCCATTTTTATCCCCTACTGTTCTGAGAATTTATATGCTGCCAACTGCATAAGTGCTTCTCACATGTTCGTCACATGCTTATTTTTCAAGCAACTTCTCAGAGAAGATGTTCCCGTACAGATACTCTCCTTTCCACTGTTTACTGCTTTCTACATAAATAACAGATTGCAGTACTGATATCACTGGATCTGGTAGGGGAAAAAAACACCAATAATATTGTTTTTCTTTTCAGTTAATCTATTAGCAGTACATGTGTCTTCCCCATGAGCCATTTTTGCTACCCATTACCAGAGCTACCAACCGTCGAAAGCATCTTTCCCTTTAAAAATAATTCTTTTCACTTCAGAATCCTGGCTGTCATTTATTAGGTTGGAAAACTGATTTTTCGTTTTCATATATGGATTTAGATTCACGCCTTCCAATGTTTGTGATAAGAGACAAACTCATTATGGTCTCTGGTATGTCATCACATCTTCAAGTTTCAGAGAGTTGAGAAAGAACAATGGTATTGAGATCTCTCTCTCTCTCTCTCTCTCTCTCTCTCTCTCTCTCTCTAAATATAGTGTATGTATATATATGATATATAGATAGATAAAGTTTGGAAATTTTAATTTCTCAGCTCTCAAATTTTAATTCTGGAATTTCAAATCCCCTTTATTTTAAAATCTACATGTATGTAAGGGAAAGTAATTCTATTTTTTTCTGACTTATCTACAATTAATTCAAGACATAAAATCATGGCTATCCAAGAAGCCTGTAGAGCATGTTTTTATCAACCTACATCTATTTCTTGGAATCTAAATGTCATAGTGCTGAGGCCATCTCTTACTTGAAAAGATTCAAGTTCTCTTCTGAAAAGAAGACCATATGGCTCAATTCTGCTGAGCAGCATAAATAATGTTCCTAAAGCAAGACTGGCCTTAAAGGTCAACTAAACAATGTCTAGAATTAACTTCCTTTCGCTTTGGGCTGGCCAGCAGGCAGCCGCATATACCTTTTCCCTCTCTTCACATTTACAATTGCCAAGCTCTTTCCTCTCTCCTCCCTCCTACCTTCCCTCTGGTCCCTCCAACATTTATTTTATTTATTAATTGAATCATTTTTCATTTTCGGTTGCATTTATTCAACATTCATTCAAATTAGTTTTGTAGTCTATCTAATGATTTTTACCCCAAACTCCAAGCGTGTAGAGGCTGCTATTGTTCAGAGTGGAAAGGTTTGGGTCCTTTAGTAAAATCCATAGAACTGGGATGGATAGCAAGAAACAGATAATGAAACACTTCCACTCACCCAGGATTCATCAACTGCTTCTATTTCTGCTGTTGGCATATGCCTTGCTACTCATGCGCTATAGATTGCAAAGCAAGACATTGCATTTCTATACTCCAGTTTTTCTTAACATTTAGAGATTTTGAGTCTTGTGTGGAAGGAGCACGGTTTAATTAAATCATTTGTATCTCGTCTCATATGTTGTATGTGAAGTCTGTCTCACCCTTCCAACTCCTATTTTCTGTTCGGAGTTACTTATGATTGATTAGTGCTCCCTTGCCTTTTTATTTATAGGCATTGGCTTTTCATTTAATATTTCTTAGTGCACTTATTTTTTTTAACTGCTGCTGCTCTGATTTTTTGGCATACACACTAGTGCCTTCTGGACTGTGCTAAGCTTTGACAAGACTGAAGAGGAGGCCCGACTGAATTTGTCTAGTACAGCTAGCACTCCACTCAAAATAACTTTTCCTTTAAAAAATCTATTTTTACTGGTTCAAGCCTAGTCTAATCTTTCAATCATGAGGTTGAACCTTGCGTTTTATTTTAAAGTGCAAGGGTTAACATGGAAGACATTAATAAATAGGAAAAAATCACTTTTCACTCTGTACATTGAACACGGGTTAATCTGATAAAATTAAATCTGTTGTTTGACTCTTCAGAGCTAATCAGCTTTGTAGGCCAAAAATACCAAACACTTGGCCTTTTCCAGTAAAATCTCTTATAGAGAAACTCTTTTTTCCCTTTGCCAGTTCTTGAAATTCATACATGACATGGAGCACTGTTTCCAATCACAAATGAATAATCATGTAAGAAATTATCTAGTTTATCTATAATGTGGTTTATAATAGGACTTATTCCAACACAACTGCCCATCCAGTGTGCATGTCTACAACGGATGCTAAATTAGCACCCTCTGAGTTATTTGCTTTTTAGGGAAATAAGATTAACAAAGGAAATTGAAATCATTAAAAGATCAGGAGGAAAATGTTTGAATTGGTCCAAGTTGGCTGGTGGCTGTCAGGGGCACGTCTTCCTCGCCTGACGGGCTGTGGATTCACGATGTTCACCGAGGCTTTATGGGAAATTAATAAGATCTAACGGGAGGCGGCAAAACAAAATTAATTCAAGAAAAATAACTCATCTGTAGCTTCCCGTGATCGTGGAAAAATTATAACTATTTATTCAAGAGACGAAAGAATTTTATTTCATTTTTGAGTAGGTGATAAATGTATCTGGATATAAATTAAAATAATATTAAAAACAATGCAGTGAAAGGTCTCAGTCCCATGCCTGCTTCCATCTACCCTGTTCCTGCCACCCCCAAAGATATTTTATTAGTTTCTTGTGTATCTCTTCAGAGTTTCTTTACGCAACTACAATTAAATGTAAATTTATATTCTTCCCACTGTTTCATACAAAATATAGAATATTACGTACAGCGATGCACCACATAACAACATGTTGGTCAATGATGGACTGCACATGTGACAATGGTCCCATAAGATTGGTACCGTATAACCTAGGTGTGTAGGAGGCTATACCATCTACTTTGCGTAACTATACTCTATGATGTTTGCACAACGATAAAATCACCTAACAACGCATTTCTCAGAACATATCCCTGTTGTTAAGCAACACATAACTGTACAATGTTCCGGTTCTTTTTGTTTTTACTCCTCAATACACCTGGGAGAATTTTCCATTTCCGTACATAGAGAACTTATTTTTCTTTTTTAGAGCTACCTTGTATTGTGTTGTAGGGAACAAACCAAAATTTTTAAAAACTCAGTCCCCTGTTGATGGACACAGGCTGTTTTCACACTTCTCTTGTTACAAACAAGGCTACAATGAATAAAGCTTGCATATAAGTCATTCTCTGTGTGTAGTTTTATCTGTAGGATAAGTTCCTAAAATTGCTGGGTCCAAGCGAAATGCATTTATAATTTGGATAGATAATGCCAAATTGTACTTTATAGGGATTGTACCATTTCAAACTGATAGGTGAAAAATTGCTTTTTGATATAGGTTTAACTAGCATTTACCTTATTATGAGTGACTTTGAACATATTTTACATTTTTAAAGATCGAGTTGTATTTTCTTTCCTGTGAAGCGTCCTGTTCATATTATTTGTCCACCTTAAAAGCGCAGCTAGCATTTTTCTTACCAACCTCCAAAAGCTCTGTATATGTTAAGGAGATCAATTTTTTATGTGTAATAAGACTTGCAGATCCTTTTTGCCAATGTGTTATTCATCTTTTGATTTGCTTATGATGATTTTTACCCTGTGGAAGTTTTTGCTGTACTAATGTATATTTTTTTAATACGATCAAAGTTATCAGCCTCCTCTTTTATGACTTCTGGATTCTTTGTCATAGTTAGAAACCCTTCCCTACTCCAAAGGTAGAAAGTAATTGACCCATGTTTTTTCTTTTACTTTTATAATTTCATATTTTACATTTAAATATTTAATACATTAGGAGTTTATCATGGTGTGTAGTATGAGCTATGGATCAAACTTTATTTTTCCCAGTAAACTATCTTATTATCTTAATACCAATATCATGTAACAAAATTTAGTCCACCTTCTCCCTACTGATTAGAGATGCCACATAAATTTTTAAGGAAACAAATAAGTATACTTATAAGATTTAGTCAATAAATTGCTGGTTTTAGCTAAGTACTCGAACCATAGTATCATACATCATATTTTCAATTCTCTTTTACTTGAAACAGAGATAGAAATAAACAGTTCAATTTAAAAAATGAGTTGATTTTGGCCCAGTCTATGATATATAAAGGAAATCCCTAAATTCATAGGAATACTTCTTTAATACTTCTTGGCAATAGCTTTATGAAGATCATTCTGAAAGAACTATGATCAGAGATGACCACTAAAAACCATGTAATAATAATAAGGCCAGCCCTGGTGGCCTAGTTGCTAAGTTCTGCATGCTCCACTTTGGTGGCCTGGGTTTGGTTCCCATGCATGGACCTACACTACTCATCTGTCAGTGGCCATGATGTGGCGGCAGCCCACCTACAAAAAAAAAGAGGAAGATTGGCAGCAGATGTTAGCTCAGGGTGAATCTTCCTCAGCAAAAAAAAGAAAGAAAGAAAGAAAAGTAATAATAATAGACAATAGCCATCAAGTGCCTATTAATAACTAGATAATTGTTTAAGGAATATTATATATTTTATGTCATTTAATTCTCACAATAACCTTACAAAGCTTATTATAGCCATTGTGCGATTTAAAAACAATGGAGGCACAGTAAGTACATAGCAGAGTCATGATTGAAATTTAAGTTTGCCTTTCTCCCAAACTCATATTCTATAATATACTGATAGCCATTCTCTCTTTCTCTCTGTCTCTCTCTATATATGCGTATATATGTATCACTATATATATATATATGCACACGCATCTACATATAAACATATCCAATTACTTACATTTATTTCATGGATGTTCATATATATATATATATATATATATATATATATATATATCTCACATAGGTGAACTGTTATAAAACTACCTAATATTTATTGAGTGCTCATATGTGCTAGGCATTGTGTTAAGCACTTTGCATATTTAACTCAGTTGATTCTCATTAAAAAATCTTCTATTAACGCTACCTTCCAGATGGGGAAACTGAAGTAAAGAAAGGTTAATTTGCCCAAAAGTCACACAAATAATAAGAAATTGGACCAGAATTTGAACCCAGGTAACACGGCTCAGTGCCCATGCTCTTACCTACTTCACTATACTATCTCATTGTACACTTGTTTAGCAGTAAATATCATTAGGGGGCTAAAGTTGATCCTATATCAGTATATCTTCAATTAACCAGAATGCGCAGAGACTGGGGCCAATAGACATTTTGGTCCCCCAAGTGTTATATGGATATTCCACTCTTCCTATGAGTGCTTTTTCTTTCTCTTCCCTAGTAAACACAGATTACGAAAAATCTCATGATCTTCCCTTATAATTAAATATCCTGTGGGGCTATCTAGTCATTGTCAAGGCCGTAACAGAACTAGTCATTTGTCTCCTTCTCTCCAGGGTTCTCCTAACCAACTCCCTCTTCCAGGTACTCTCTCAGCACCACCTCCATGCTCCAGCCCAGCTTTGAACACGTCTTTGTGACAGCCCTTAGCACTTTACAGTACCCTCTTGTTTCCTGTCGATCTTCCTGCTTCTCCCTTGAGCCATTTCTCATCTCCACTCCCATCCCTACTCCCTCCGACTTATTCATACTTATGTCCAGACCCAAGCCTGGCACATAAGAGTGCTCATATCTACTTGTTTTATTAGATAACACCTTAAATGATCTCTTACTTCCCTTTTCTGCACTTCACCTTGTTTCCCGGAATGCATCACTTTCTCCTTCCCACCAGCCTCCAGCCCCACGTTTAGCCCTTATGACTTCACGTTGCCCACCACCAAACCCCTACCCGGAAAGTGTCCTGTGATGAGATGACTCGATGCTTCAAAATTATCCTTCCCTCATTTAATAAGATTCTTTGCTCCTTAGTGCTCTGATCTCAGCAAAACGGCACTGAGGGAAAGCAAACTGACTGAAACAGTTGTGGATACGAAACAGCCCAAAGTGCTGGTTCTCCAGATGAAATCTAATTTTAAAAAAGGCAGAGCTAAACCAAAGAAATGAACTGCTAATGAAGCACATAGCTGCTGTGCACAGGAGGAAGACATCTTCGGAGGTTCCATCTCCACAACTGGCCATTCTTCACATCTCCATTATGGATACAGGTGTGTATACAAAATTCAACAAAAAGGAAACCAAACCCCAGATTATGTTTTAATTATTTGGGTTTTCTTTGTTACTGCTACCTTCCCCATTTTCCTAATATCTTTTTTCTATTTTAAAGCCAAGTACAGAAGTTTTTCAGTTAATTCAGTGTTCAGATTACACTCAGTTTTAGGTATCGCTATTTATCATCCAATCTCACTGCTTCCTTTTCAGTTTATGAAACACCACTGAGAATTCCACCAACCTGAATAGGCTGATTGGTAGCTAATTTGATTTTTGTTTCATTGATACCATAGAAAGCTGAAAAATATCATTAATTCCTGCACATAAGAATTTTTATGGAATATTAAATCACTGTTGCAATCCATTTGATTCACCATATTAACAAACTAAAAAATAAAACCATATGATCTCCTCAATACATTCAGAAAAGCATTGGCAAATCCTATGCATATTCCTGATAAAAACTCTCAGAAAACTAAGAATAGAATGGAACTTCCAAAACCTGATAAAAGATATTCACCAAAAAACTACAGCTAACATCATACTTAATGGTTATATTCATTTGCTGGTGCTGCCATAACAAAATACTATAGACTGAGTGGGTTAAACAGCAAAAATTTATTTTCTCACGGTTCTGGAGGCTAGGCTGTGGGCTAAAAGATCAAGGTATTGACAGGATTGGTTTCATTCTGAGGTCTCTCTCCTTGACTTGTAGATAGCAGTCTTTCTGTCCTCTTATGGTCTTTCCTCTGTACCTGTGCATATCTGTGTCTTAATCTTTTCTTCTAAAGACACTAGTCATATTGGATTAGGGCCCACCCACATAACCTCATTTTCCTTAATTGCCTCTTTAAAGGCTCTATCTCCAAATATAGTCACATTCTGAAGGACTAGGGGTTAGGACTTCAACATAGGAATTTTGGGAGAACACAATTCAGCCAATAGCAATGGTGAAAGTCAAAGCTTTCCGCTAAGATCAAGACAAGGCAAGGATGTCTGCTCTCACCACTCTATTCAACATTGTACTAGAGGTTCTAGTCATTTCAGTAAGGCAAGAAAAAGAAATAAAAGGTATCCAGATAGGAAAAGAAGAAATAAAACTGTCTTTATTCACAGACAACATCATCTATACAGGAAATACAACGAAGTCTACAAAAATAGCTATTTGAACTAATAAATGAGTTAGCAAAGTTTTAGAATAAAAGGTCAAAATACAAAACTCAAGTGGATATTTATATACCACCAATGAACAATCAAAAAATGAAATTTAAAATATGCCATTTACGATAGCATCAAAAAACATGAAATACTTTGGGATAAATCTCATAAAGTATGTGCAAAATCTGTTCAATGAAAACAGGGAAACTTTACTGAGAGAAATTAAAGACGACCTAAATGGAGACATATACCTTTTTCATGGTGCAGAAGACTCAATATTGTTAGGATGTCAACTCCTCCCTAATTTATGTGTAGATTCAACTCAATCCCAAATAAAATCTCAGCAGGCTTTTCTGTGGAAATTGGCAAACTGGTTCTGGAAATGGAAAGGACCTGGAATAGCCAACATAACTTGAAAAGGAAGAACAAAGTTGACAGACTAACTCTATCTGATTTTAAGACGTTATAAAAATATGGAACTATCTTTATTGACTAAAAATATTCAAAGAGACTAATGAAACAGAACAAAGAGACCATAAACATTCCCGCCCCTACATGAACAACAGATTTTTGAGAAAGATGCAAAGGCAATTCAGCAGAGTAAGGATAATCTTTTCAATAAGTGATATCATTTTCAACAAATAAACCATTCAAAGAAATGAACCTCAATTCATATCTCGCACCATATACAAAAATGAACTCAAAATGGATCATGGACCTAAATGTAAGATCAAAAATTATAAAACTTCTACAAAAAACCATAAATTGGCATCTTTGTGACCTTCGGGTAGGCAAAGATTTCTTATAAACGACAAAAAAATATGGATATGACTATCCATAAAAATAAAAATTAATGAATTGGAATTTATCAAAACTAAAGAATCTGTGTTCCTCAGAAGACACTGTTAAGAGAATGAAAATATAAGCCACAGACTGGATGAAAATAATTTTTGTTACGGGCAACAACATAAATGAATCTCAAGATAATTATGCTAAGGGAAAGAAACCATAACAACAAAAAAAGTATACTGTACGATTCCATTTCCATAAAGCTCTAGAAAATGCAAATTAATCTATAGTGAGAAAAAGCAGACCAGTGGTGGCCTGAAGACGCCAGAGAGACAGATTATCAAGGGGCACGAGGAAACTTTGGGGGTAATGGCTGTGTTCCCTATCTTGACTGTGTGATTATTTCACAGGTGTCTACGTATAACAAGCTCATCAAACCACACATCTTAAATATGTGCAGTTTATTGTATGTCAATTACATCTTAATAAAGCGATTGCAAACAATTCATAGGAGACACCTCACTCTTTAGATAATTCCAAATTGTAATTTTCATCAAAATTCACTCTGCCTTTGCTTTTGCTCTTCTCTCAGATTAGGAAGCTCTCTTTTTTCCTACTCTTACCCCTATCATTCCACTTTTTTTTTTTTTAAGGATTTTATTTTTTTCCTTTTTCTCCCCAAAGCCCCCCGTTACATAGTTGTATACCCTTCGTTGTGGGTCCTTCTAGTTGTGGCATGTGGGACGCTGCCTCAGCGTGGTTTGATGAGCAGTGCCATGTCCACGCCCAGGATTCAAACCAACGAAACACTGGGCCGCCTGCAGTGGAGCGCGTGAACTTAACCACTGGGCCACGGGGTCAGCCCCTCATTCCACTTTTGTCTATTGAAATCTTTCTTGCTCTTCAAAGTCTTAATTCAAGCACAAATAAAATGCCAACTCCTCTACAAAGCTGTTCCCAATATTCCACGTCAATATGAACAGCTCCTGTCCTTATAATCTCATCTGTTTGTTTCATCTTGCCTTTAAAATCTAGTTAGCTTCTATAGACTCATCAGCTCCACTACACTGAAAGTTTCTTGAGAGAGGGGTTGTTAATTTGTTTTTAATCCTATCTATGGCCTAGCAGAAGTTTTGACTATAGAAAGACTCTGTAACTGCTTCAAGGGTGGATAGATGCATGGAAGGATGGAATGGAAAATAATATATTCCATTCCCTTAGCTTGTTTTCTTCTGAAAGGCAACTTCTAATAATCCAGTCAGTACAGATGCGCTAAATGGTGCTCGTGTGTTATCTACACAAGGAGCTCATTTTAGACATGTCTCCCTGGAGATAACCCCTTAACCCAAAGGAGTTATTCTTGTGGTAGACATTTCAGACATTCTGGAAGGCTGGTAGGGAAAATAACATTAAGAAAAATAAGACCTCACAATGCCCTCCCATGATCCCGGGCTGGCTGTCTGCCCTTGAATAGTCGTTCAATAAATGACTCCACCAGCTGAGCCAATAGATTTTTTCAAGACTCCCCAGCGATCTCTAAGGAGCAGCTGTGAGACTGGGAGAGTCTGACTTTCTGCCTCTATGGTACCTGAAAATGAAAGATTTCTATTATATTGGTTAATCTTTACAGATGGGGAAACTGAGGGACAAAGGAGTCCAGAGGTCACAGAATAGTTTAGAGGCAAAACAATAAGTATTTCTCCTGAGCCGAGGTCAGAATCCCTTACAGGGGCTTCTAGATCATGTTGCTTTAATATTTCATTAAACACTAGAAAAATATTTGACATCCTACCAAAATTGTTGTGCATTAAAAAATATAGTAACAGCAATACTAACAGTTTGGGGACACAGGTTATTTATTTGGATAAAATAGAGAATCCAATAATATTTTCATCAGTGTCTTATTTAAGAGCTATTTCATTTTTATAGGCTGATCTACTCTACTCAGAAAGAATTGGCATGTGTGTTTAATATAACAGCAACTGAACAGAGGTTGCAAAGACTGTGGGAAAGACCTTTGAGGTTGAAGTTAAGAAGTATTAACCTTGACCTCTCCTAAGCCCTAAGAGTATAATAAATTACGCACTTGGTTTACAAGTTTGTAAAATCCATGATTGTAAGAATCATGTCTTGCTTTTTGATATATCACCATTCACTCATTTATTTACCAAATATATTTTGTGTACCTAATATATGAAAGACTATTTTGCACTGGGTACATGGTAACAATGGATAGACAAAGTTCCTTCTCTCACAGAGCTTACATTCTAGTGGGAGGAGACAGGCAATCAATAAACAACACACATAGCAGAGGATGATAGATGCTCATCAGAGAATTAAACAGGCAAAGGACTTGAGAGTTACCAGGTGGCCACTAGATCGGGAAGTCAGGAAAGAGGTGTCCGAACAGGCAACATCTGGGCTGAGAAGGGAATGAGGAGGAGAAAGCAAGCACGCAAAGAGCCAAGAAGGCACCTTCCAGGCAGAAGGAACAGCCTGCTAAGTCACAAAGGAGGTTGGCATGTTCCAGGAAAAGAAAGAAACATGAGGTAGCTGGAACCTGGGTGTGGACAAGAAAAGTGACGGATGCTGAGGAAGAAGCGGTGGGCAGAGCACAACGAAGGAGGGCTTTGTGAGGAAGAGGAAGGAGCTCAGATTTTATTCTAGGTATGACAAGAGTCAGTGGAGGGTTTTGGGCACGGGAGTCACATGATCTGATTTACATTTTCACAAGAACTCTCTGGCTACTGCATGCAGAGCAGGTTGTAGGGAATGCAAGAAGGGGAGGAAAGAGACGAGTTAGGATAACATCACAGTAGCCGAAGAAAGAATGAATATGGACATGGACTAGGGCATAGTAGCAGCAATAAACAGAAATGGATGGATTCCAAAACAGGTTTTGTAGGTAGAATTGACAAGACTTGATGCTAAATCAGATGCAGCGTTTGTGGGAAAGGATTCAAGGATGAAGCCTAGATTTTGAGCTTGACTAAGTAGGTTACTGTGACTTAACAGATGTTAAAAAAAAGTCACTGTTTAATTAAATTTCAATTTACTTAACCTCAGTAAACCAGCATAAACCACCATAAAAATTTAGAACTGGAATTTTAGACACTTTTCAATCCAATATTTTACAAATGACAAAACTGAATCCATACCAAGTGGTTAAGAGACTTGCCCAAAGTTGGACACATGTTAGTGACAGAGTTGGTATTACAACACAGATTTCTTTGACTTCCAATCTGCTGCTGTTTTAGTGACACCATACTAAGTACAACATAGCCACAGGCGTTATTATTCCTACTGCCTAAAGGCAACACGATAGTACCAGACAATATCAGCAATGTTGTGATGAATGGTCTCTTTCCCCATTTGTAAATGGGGAGCCAGAACCATGAGAGATGGGCAACACCTGTCTCCCCTCCACCTGCCATGTTGAATCAAGCAATGAGATGTGTCCGTTTTACCTCTTACATCATCTCTCTAATTCAACCTCTTTAGTCCCCTTCGCCACCTCTCTAGTCCAAACTCCCAATTCTCCTTCCAGCACAGACTTGCCCCTTCCAGTCCATTCCCTACCAGCATGCAGACTGATCTTTTTAAAGATAGGTTTTCTCAAGTATCTTCGGAGTGTCATTCTCCTACCTGATCAGGGAGACATATGTTAACCCTCTCTCTGAAACCTCTCCCTTTGCCCAGCCCACTCCCCTTTACTTGGGCCGGGTTAACTCACATTCTCCTTTTAAAGCTCTGCTCAAGTTTTCTTTCCTCTAGGAAGTATTTTTTGCCACCACCGCCCCCCAACTCAGTCAGATATTCCTATTATATTACTTACAGATCATTTTTAATTTTTTGTAGAACTTACGGTTTCAGTAATTAATTGTGCAATTTGTTGTTTGATATCCATCTTCCCTGGTAGTTGAGTGTCTGTCACCCCTGCTAGGATGTAAGATCAATGAAGATTCAGACCATATCAATCTTGTTTACTCCATATCTGCAATTCCTATAAAGTCCCTGACATACCTTAAGTAATTAACAAATATTAGATGAATAAATTAATGTATGTGTTCAACTTGTAGACCAGAGATGTCTTGTATATTTTATATTACTAAAAAGTTTTATAAATGCTAATTTTACGTGCACTACATATTTCAGGAAACTAAATAATTAAAAGATAATAAGGATGCTTGCGGCCAGCCTGGTGGCATAGTGGTTAAGTTTGTATGCTCCACTTGGGCAACCTGGGGTTCCAGGTTTGGATCCTGGACACGGACCTAGTACTGCTCATCAAGCCATGCTGTGGAGGCATCCCACATAAAATAGAGGAAGATTGGCACAGATGTTAGCTAAGCAACAATCTTCCTCAAGCAAAAAGAGGAAGATTGGAAACAGATGTTAGCTCAGGGCCAATCTGCCTCACACACACACACAAAAAGATAATAAGGACACTTAATATACACAGAAGGGAAAAATGTGACTAGGAAACAAAGAAGGATTGAGTGAGTTCAAAATAAACCAATGTGACTTGAACGTTCACACAAGTATCTCCTTTTACTTCTGCATACATTGTCTCACAGAGGCCTTCCCTGACCAATCCGTCTAAAATAGTTCACCCCATCACCCCACCCCCTACCACCATGGCACCCACTCTCTAATTACCCTGCTTTATTTTTCTTCATCGTGCTTTATATTCTCTATTTTCTTACTCGTCTGCCTTCCCCTCTATTATAAAAGCTCCATGAGGGCAAGGACTTTGTATTATTTAGTGCTACAGCCCCACTAGCACCTGGCACATGGTAGGTGCACAGTGAATACTTGTTGAGTGAATGAGTGACAACACTGAGTTATCTGAGCAACTAGGCAACATGGGGATCATTATTTCCCTTTTGCCTATGACACAACTACTTCCCCAAGAGCAAGAATTACTACATGCTCAAAACTGTGCAACTGGTAAGTGATCAAGATCCAAGCCAAACTCAGGGTTTTGTGCTCACCAGTGCAGGGCTGGGCCCACAGAATAGAACCCACACTTGCTGAAGCAGGAGGGTAGTTCATTAACTCAGAATGAATTTATTCATTTAGAGTGAGATTTCTGATTGTGGGGACCAACTTGTGGGTGAAATCCCTGAACAAAGCTTCCAGCTTCACTAACAGGGTGAGCCTGGACAATCAACCAGCAAGACATTGCTTCTTGGTCTCCTAAACCACTTTGATGGAGCCTATTGGGACCTTGGGTTGGAAATGGGTAGAACTAAAGATTTGGAGGGAAACACGAAGTAGGCAGGAAAAAGGCTTCAAGTAAACAAGGTGCCTTATGAATATCCCACCATTACCTGACCCCAGTCATTGCCACTGTCATTTCTCACCTGGGCAGAGTTTCCCAGAGAGTGGGCCCAGAACTTTATCACAAACAGCTCTGCTGTCTGTTAAAAATGGAAATGGTGGGCCAGCCTGGTGGCACAGCAGTTAAAAAATTCACACAGTCCGCTTCGGTGGCCCAGGGTTTGCTGGTTCGTGTGAACCTACACACCGCTTATCAAGCCACGCTATGGCAGGCATCCCACATATAAAATAGAGGAAGATGGGCACAGATGTTAGCTCAGGGCCAATCTTCCTCAAAAAAAATTAAACTAAACAGTTTTTTAAAAAATGGAAATGGTGCCACTCTACCCCAGAACTGATGAATCACAAACTCTGGGGTGGAGCTTACAGCTGTACCTTTAACAAACACACAGGCAGATTTCTATGCATATGAAAGCTTGATCACCACTGACTTAAAATTTGGGGTAATTAACTTGTCAACATGATACCTGGACACAATAAAGAGCATAAAAGATGAGGCTGATGTAAACCCTCCCAGCCCAGGGCCAAGGTGGCTAAGAAAAATAAAATTAATGAACAGGTGTACTGTATCTGGTTAGGATTTTGTTTCTGCAAAGCTGAACACAAAGTAATACTCCCTGAAATGTTTGCTTTGATTTTTTTCCCCTTCAGTCATCATACAACTTCCCATGGAAATATTCAGTAAGAATAAATTTTTGAATATCTATGAGCTGATTATCAGGAGTGTTAAGGGTAACAAACAAACCTGTTTTTTTATTAGTTAGTAGGTAATTGGGAGCAAATTTTATTTTACATTTTTGTGACTTAGTTTTCTCTATTTATTGGACTTTTCGGTATGAATGGGACGCTGGATGACAGATTCTTGGGCAGGGTCTTCACACTAAATCTACAGAATTATATGTGAGAATAATGATACCTTCCACAAGGAGTTTTTGTGAGAACTAAATGAGACAAACTAGAAAAGGTACCCAGCCCACCGCCTGGAGCACTGCAGAAACTCAACAACTGGGAACTGTTATTATGATATTTAATTCCTAAATAAGACGCGCTTATGTCCATATATAAAGAGAGGAGGCAAAGCTTTTGAGATTTCTTCTGTTTTACTTCTTTAAAAGATGTTCTAAACTAAGCCTAAACTGTTTGGGGACACCCTACTATTTTGGATTTCCCCTCCGCCCACCCTTTATTATCAACACAGATAATAAACAGGGGCCACCTTTCTTAATGAAAATAGCAATAGAATCTGTTGGCCTAACAACTCCCCCTCCAGGGAGTAAAACTGTGGTCTGGAGGTCATGGACTCTTTGTGAACCCTGACTCCGGATCCTTCATGACCTCTTCTTCCTGGGGTGGTGTGACCATCTCTTCAGGCATGTGACTGGGCCAGGCTCCTTTCTTTACTCAGATGTCAAACCTGCCTCTCTCTAGTTATTTATTGGTCATCAGAAAAGAACATTTGATTCCCACATATTTTCCAGAAAGTTAACCTCAAACTCTTTATCACGACTTACTCTTCAGTGATAATATTTTAAGAGGCTTGCCGAGAGGATGAGCCATCTGTCTGCTTCTCAAAAGACTCTAAATTGTATCCTTAATGAAGCCAAGCACACAGAGAGCTACCCACTTGCATATTTTGGCCCCTGGGAGAGGTGATTTTGTGTCACCTCTCTCCAGTGTCACACCACAGCACATGACCATGAGCATGAGCAGTGCCACCATGAGCATATTCAGGCCCACCACATCCTATGATGTCACGTGTACAAGGGCTCACAGAAGATAATTTTCTTTCAGGCCTTCTGCAACTGGATGGCTCAAGAAAGAGCCCTCTAAAATCCCAGGACTGAAACATCCACCCTGAGAGCGTGGCTCCCCAGCCTAAAGCGTCCTCTCTCTGGTCTCTAAGGGAGCCGTAGGCGAAGGAAGACTGTGGACTAGGCAGATGACCTCTTCTAGTTCTTGCTCCATTTCCTGTGTGTTACTTTGAACAGCAAATCGGTCTTACGCCAATATTACAGCATCAATGGAAACGCTTGCCTTCTGGAAAGATCATCTTGGTCTACAGAGTGGAGGTTTGCCACTAAAAATTTTCTTCAAGATTTTAAAATTGAGAAGCTATGTCTATAGAAGGTTTACTCAGTAAAACCAAAGACGTGAGTTTTGATCATTCTTCCAAGAAGAGTTGCAAAGTATTGGTCAAGCCTCTATTCACATGCATTGGAAACTAACCTTGACTCATTTAAGCAGAAAGAGGATTTTTAAAAGGATCTTGGGCATTCACAGATAAGAAAACTGGAGAATCAAACCCACAGGCCTATCCGTCAGAAACAGTTCCCAAAATCATGAAAGCACCACTGCCACCCCCAAAGGCATGGACCCTGCAGATGGCACCACTGTCAGACACCACTAAAGTCAGGCACTGGACCAGGACACCATATTAACGCCGCTACTGCCTTTAGGAACAGGATGTAATTTGCCAACCCTGTCATCGCTCATCAGAATGGAATCTGGACCGTTCCTCTTCTCTTCACCAGCTTCCCACACAAATCTAGGTAGAAGTGCATGTTTGGCAGAACTTTGAGATCACATGCCCACACCCTATCTGCAAGAAACACTGGGGACATGATTATCTAACATGTGCAGTTTTATAGCAGGAAGCACTACATACCTCATGAAGCGGGAAATTCCCAGATGTTAGAAAGAAAGTTAAGATGTTAGGTAGCCGAAAAGAATAAATGACTGGTTACTACAGGAATTGATCTGCCTGTCTTTAGTAACTAAATCTGAAATGTCACTTGAATATGGGACACATGAAATCTTTTTGAATCAAGGTCCTCTCAGAAAGGTGATTTCTTTTTTCCTCCTGGCTATGACCCTCTAAAACTGCAAGCACAGAGATTAAGACAAAACAGGTGTTTCCAATTTTCCACAAGGAGAGGCCCAGCCCTTTGCAGCTACTGACTTAGCTCACAATTTCTTCATTCTAGCTCTTTGCATCAAGTGATGCTTTTCCAGGAAATGTGGCAAATGAATATACCAGTATTCTGAATGCACCACAGCTAGAGAAATTTCACAAGGATAGAATAGCTCAGTGAAAGATGAATAAATTAAAACTTTATATCGTGATGTGTAATTGTATTTTACAGATCAAAGAATATTTCAAACATTGGATGACAATATTTGTGGTTCCTGAACATAAGTCCTAGATGGTACTTTCCTCAGCATTATTTAAGCAGGTTCTCCTGATTACTTGAGAGTAAGCCCTATGTCTACCTAATATTTTCTGTTACCTTCAAATTCCCACTTAGCTATCATGCATTATATTGGCAATCAATAAATACTCATTGATTGGAGAAGGTTGTGTCACTTGGGTTTTAAGAGGTCAACAGAAAGGATCCATGAGCAGTCACTTTGGGAAAACATGTCTGTGTCTCTCCTTTTTGGATATTTGCCCACCTTCCTTTTTGAAATTTACCTACTTATGACAGAGTATATTAACCAATAATGAATCTTTTGAATATTTTCTCAATGGTTCACATGTAAACTAATATATATGTGAAATCAGAGGGAGATTGTGTTTTAAGACATTCCATTCATACCATGTTTGATATAGTTTTAAAACAAAAGAAAGTTGTGAATTTATTTTGGGTCAACACAAAATATAGGTGCATGAAATAAATGTGCTGAAGGTCTGAATTCTGCCTGCACTTCATCCTTCTTGTCAGTAGCAGGTGCAGGATTCTTTGATGACCAGAACAATAGGCAAGGGAGGCAGGCAGAAAGAAGTTAGATGGTGAGGGGCGCTCCAGCAGAAAGCATACAGAAGATGCAAAAAGAGCCAGGATGGGGTCAGATCAAAAAGGGTCAGCAGAAGTGGGAATCAATACGTGAGAACAAAACAAAAAGCCTGGGACCAGGAGAAAAGATCAGGAGACAGGAGACAAAATTGTGCGGAAGTGTGTTCAAACATAAAAGGCAGAGAGAAGGAAGAGAATCCCACACCATTGCCTAGAGCAGTGGTTCTCAAACTTGGATGAGTACGGGAACCACCTGTGGACCTAATAAAGGACAAGAGGCCAGGCCAGGCTCCTGGAAGTAGGAGAGGGCCTGGGCCTTTGTATTTTTACCAAGTTCCCCAGGTGTTTCTGATTCCAACCAAAGTTTGAGAAGCACTGGCCTACGAGCTCCAGCTAGTAACTGAAGACATTGGACTCTGAATAGTTCAACGACATGAGTCAATAAGAAATTATAATCCCTTAAAATGCTCTGTGTTGGAGTTCCTGCTTCACAAAATGCATTTTAGGATAAGCAATTACTTTCCCTGCTACAAATGTGAGGAGCAAAATTACTTTGTCCCAAAATGGGGATTACACGAGTTAAATTTGCATATGATGCCTTCACCACACTGTCATTAGCCTCACTGTCTAGTGTTTAAAAAACAAAAACTGTCAAGAGGCCCTTTGTCTTTTGCTCATCAATTCATTTGCTCTTCCCTCTTTGATTCGGTATTTGGCCACTGCAGACTTCATACAGACATGCTCTGTGAGCACCAGTCTCCGTGTGAGCCAGCTGCCACCTCGGGCACATCTCAGCTCAGTGGTGTTTAAGAACTGGGCTCGTGTAAATAGCCAGCTTCTCAAGCGTATTCTCAAAGCAGCTGCAGCTCTCTCCCCTCACCTGTGCCTCTGGCCGATTCATTTATGTGGTCTTAGTTCTGCCTAACTTCTGACTGATTTAAGTAATTAATTAAAATAAAAATCAGGGGCCCGGCCCCATGGCAGAGTGGTTAAGATTCCGCGCGCTCCACCTTGGCAGCCTGACTTTGTGGGTTCGGATCCCAGGTGCAGACCTACTCTGCTCACCAGCCATGCTGTGGAGGTGTCCCACATACAAAAAAATGGAGGAAGATTGGCACAGATGTTATCCCAGGGCTAATTTTCCTCAAGGGAAAAAAGAGAGGAGGGTTGACAACAGATGTTAGCTCAGGGCAAATCTTCCTCACCAAAAAAATAAGTAAATCAAAATCAAACAAAACAAAACATTACAAAACTTATCTCAAATGCATGACATTCCTGTTTAGAAAGTGTACTTTGTTCCCCTTTATGATCGTGATGGATGTGAGGCCAGGAGATCTTCCTTAGAGTTTTACACCATTTTGCTAAGTAGGGTAGTATCGAAGAGGAAAAGGAAGCATCAAGCCCATGATATTTGACAGCACTTGAGGTGTGTCTGTGTTTGTGGAGGAGGGAGGAGGATGTGTCATCAGGGTGTTTGTGATTGAAGAACTCGGTTAGGTAATACACCCATAAATTACAAATACTGACTCTGAATTCTTCTGTCACTTGAAATAAATTGAGGGTCTTGCCCATAATTGACATAGCCACTGACTCTAGCAGCCAAAACCTGTTTTGTTTCATGTGAAGAGGAATCTTAAAAGTTTTGTATCTCCTTAATCTTCAAGACAATTGACCTCTGAACTGATCACATCAGAAACATCTGCTACATGTTTGATGCCTTTGTTCAAACCTGTTTGAGTCACTATGCCAGGCCTTGGGTATTCAAAGATGAACAAGACGTGTCTCTATCCGCCAGCATCTCACAATCCAGGAGAAAAGTCAGACACGGTTGAAAAATAGACTGGCTTACTTCTTCCAAACAACCTCCAGACATGTCTCAGGAATCCCTTGATATTATGATGCTTTTCTATGAGTTTCTTTTTTCAAATCTATTTTTACTACTTGCTTGTCTTTTTCTTTCTAAGTCAAAGTTAATTCCTTTGAGGTTCCTTCCTAAAGCATACCCAAAAGCACTTGAATTCTATGATCAAAATTAAGAGCAATGGCCTTTTTCTTAAAGTGCTAGAGAAATCTAGTTCTAGGCTCTTCAAAATCCAAAGAATTCAGGGGCTGGCCCCGTGGCCGAGTGGTTAAGTCCACGCGCTCCGCTGCAGGCGGCCCAGTGTTTCGTTGGTTCGAATCCTGGGCGCGGACATGGCACTGCTCATCAAGCCACGCTGAGGCGGCGTCCCACATGCCACAACTAGAAGGACCCACAACGAAGAATATACAACTACGTACCGGGGGGCTTTGGGGAGAAAAAGGAAAAAAATAAAATCTTTAAAAAAAAAAAAATCCAAAGAATTCAAAACCTGCCTGGGGATGTAAAATGACTATATAGGAGAAAAATACACCCATATGTAATCGAAAGCCTCAACAAGGGCCAGAGCTACACAGCTGTCCATGTTGCAAAGACAGACCGAATATTGGAGAGAAAAGAAGATGGGCTTTGAGACAAATAGAACTGAGGCTGAATTTAAACTCAACTTTCTGCCTATGTGACATTAAGGCAAGTTTGCCGAAGCTTCTGAAATTTAGTTTTCTAATGTTTAGGTGCACATAAAAACTGCCTTGCACTGTGACCATAAGAACTAAAATAATGTCTGTGGCGTGCCTTATACATAATGGATACTTTATAAATGGTAGCTATTACTGCATTATTCCCAGCTCAATTACTTCTAGAAATTAAATTATTAACTACAACTTGGATAATTACACACCAATAAAAGAACTACTTTAAAAATCTGGCTTAATAATGAAAGCGTGAGATAAAATAGTTTTGTTTTTCAGAAAAATAGGTTTTCCTGACCTATATACTTAAAAATACACAATTATTGACCTACCTTGATCCCTGCTGGAAGACCCCCAGTCATCTTGAGCCTGTCCTAGAAGAGGGATGAGCAAAGACACTCAGTGTCTCTCTGGTGACTCTCTGGCTTCCTCAAGCCTCTTGCTTCTTCTCCCCTTCCTCTTCCTCTTGCCACACGTGTTTTGTGTGTTTCTTTCCTATTTAGTATTTCCATTGTGGGGATGAGCACATGAAAAATGTACATGAAGAAATACCAAGTAGTCAGAGCTCCTTGGGAGGAGGGAGAATGCTATTTGCCAATTAAGGCTCCTTCATTACCTATTTCCAGTTTTCCAAATTCTCCTCATATTATCATGTGTTGACTAAAACCATTAAAAATCACTGGTTATGGACATACTGCATCAAGATAAGAATCTGAGTACCCAGTGAACAATGAAAATACAATCCTTCTAGATTAGGGTCCATGACCTAGTTCTAATAATTCATAAATCTAAATCACTTTATGATTAGTTTACTTGTTGTAAGGCTGAAAGGCTAAACAAAACATCAAATTTAATTGTTTCTGGTGAGAAATTTATCCGCTGAGTGAACTGTCATCAATTATCTCATGCTGGTCAGAACCATTGCGTGATACTTACTGTATGTATATATCATTAAAAATAATGGGAAAATAAATCATTTTAACAACAACAGTGCCACAAGACAATGTTTCAAAAGAAAGGATCTCTGAGTGAAAAAATAAAGTCTATTATTTTGGTGGTCAGATTTTGGAAGAAATTAGTCTATCTTGTTTGTCTAGTCGTGAGAATTTTGTAAAACCATAATATTTTCTAAGCAGCCCTCCCCATTGCCAACATCACACATCTCTGAAGGAAGGGTCCTGTGGCCTGTGGATTTCTTGGCTGAGCTCTTTTATGGGTTCTTGGTAGCATCACACAGCTTCTATGCTTCTCAGTGGCTAAATCATCAACCACCATAGCTCAATGGATGATCAATAAAGAGCACTAAAAGAATTAAAGTATTTTGTAAATTAAATGCATTCTTGTGTTTTCCAGAACTGCATAATTTATAACAAAAAAAATCAATTAGTACAACTCATTCATTGTAATATATTCACAGAATACCTCAAGAACTATAGTTAGAAATAAAAGATATTGCCCTGAAGCATTCTAAGGCCTGTTAACATCCAAATACCCTATTGTAAACCAAACTAATTATCACAACAAAACTGTTTTAATTAATTTTATTTATTTATGTGCCCCTCTTAATTGCATTTCCCTTACAGGACTCACATCTTTCTAACATTGTATGGTAAGAAAAAATGAAAGTCTGTCTACCAAGAACAAATTCTTGCTGGACAATTGCTAAGGAATTTCTTCTATCAAGATAAATACTGGGAGCCATTTCCTGTGGGGAAAATGGATTCTTGACTTGCTCAGGCAATCATTTCATCTCTCTGAAGGAAGAAATAATGAAGGAGACGCAGAAATGCTGAGTCTAATAGTGTTTAAGAAGTAAAGCTGGCTGGAGAATGGAAGACCCCTGGAAAAATACAATCATTTCAGCTAAGAGTCTGTTTTAGCCACTGATGGGAAGACCAGCACTCAGAGAAAATAGATTTCAAAAAGATTAGCTGGATAGAATTCCTTAGACAGAAACTGAGAAGGGAGATGGCTCAAGAGGGAAGGATGGCTTATAGACATAAGATTCTGACAACACAATGTCAAAGAATCTTGCTGAGGAAGAGAAAAGAAGACATGGCATTCAAATGTTGGTGAGCCACAGACAAGTGCCATGGAATTGAAAGAACAGCGTCAGGCAGGCTAAAAGCTGAGAACAAGAAAAGGCTTTCAAAAATGCTAACAATCAACAAAAAGGGCTTTTTTGTTTGAGGCAAACGAAGAAACTAAAAAAAGAGAGATAGACGGTTTGGTAACACTGAAACTGGAGAAATGACAGAAAGTGGAGGATATCAGTTCCTGTTTTGTGCCTACCTTCTGTCAAAGGAAATGCTAGTAAGCTCAGAAAGGCAAGAATGAACCTTTCGAAGGTGAAATGAAAGACTAAGTTTAGACAGAATCATGTTCAAAATGCCAGGCAGTTTTATTAGATGAGTTAAGTGCTTCTGATCAGGTGAATTCCACCTCAGGCTTCTGAAAGAAATCACAAAATGAAGTGGCTGAACCTCGCTGAAATTTGCACTGAGGAAATTTGGAGAAAAGGAAAAGCACCAGAAGGTAGAGCTGAGCTGATATTGACTAAATATACTTAAAAGATGAGGAGTGGGAGAGGGTGAGTTTCGTTAACTGAACTCTTCAATTCTATGTTGATTCTGGGCAAGGCAGGAGTTGAGAAAATCAAATGGGATCAGTATGGAACCAACAAAGATTCGTGATCAACAGTTCAAGCCAGACCTAGCTCATTTTCCCTTTTGATAAAATTACTAGAGCAGGAGACAAGGAACATCCTGTGGACATATGTGTGTGAGTTTCAGCAAGGCATTTGACAGACTCTCTCATTTTACCTTTGGAGGGAATATTTTTCAAATTGGTGTCTGCAAAGAACAGACTTCCACAGGATATTCTTAGGTATGCAGGGAGCAGAGTTCATATACAAGTGCATTTGGAAAATGTGAGTTAAACAAAATAATAAATTTTGAAGAGTATTACACATAATAACGTGTATCCTGACTCTCCAAGAGGAGAATGTAGTGTGCAGCATATCCCAAACTTTTTAAAATATGGCACCCAATTTTGTTTAGGTACATCTATTAACATCTTCTTCAGACAAAATTTGGAAACTGTTTTATTAAAACAAGAACTATATTTGGGGGCCAGCCCCATGGCTCAGTGGTTAAGTTTGGCATGCTCTGATTTGGCAGCCCAGGTTTGGGGGCTTGGATCCCAGGCACAGCCCTACACTACTTGTCAGCCATGCTGTGGCAGCAACCCACATACAAAGTAGAGGAAGACTGGCATAGTTGTTAGCCCAGGGCTAATCTTCCATCTTCCTCAAACAAAAGAAAAAAGAGGGAAGTTGGCAACAGATGCTAGCTCAGGGCAAATCTTCCTCAGCAAAAAAAAAAGAAAGAAAGAAAGACTTGGCTAGATTTATATAAAATAAAGAAACAAAGAAACAAAGAAGAAAGAAAGAAATATGGAATAAAATCCACAATCAGAAAGTGTCTTGATTATTAGCTCAACCATACCCATAAACAGAGTACTCACCTGAAGAGAGGTCTCCAGTGGGGTAACACAAGGCTCGGGCCTTAATGCTGCCCTTAACATAGTCATCATTACTTGTTTGAAGAATTGGGTGGCATTTTTCAAAACTGTGGATGCTATAGAATAGGGAGAGATAAACAATATGTCACCTAACAGAATCAAAATCCAAAACAATTTCAATTGGATGTAACCATGAATTGATTTTAAGAAGATGAAGATGACTAATAAATATAAAGTCCTATAAGTGGTGGGGGAAAAAAGGTACAAGTGCAAAATGGAGGTAGGTTGAGGGGGGATAAAAGTTACTAGCTCTGTATATGAAAAAGAACTTCATATTTTGGCAAAAAGCTCATTATAAATCAACAGCGCGATGTAACTGACAAAAAAAAAATCCTCATATGATCTTAGACATAAATAGAATTATAGAACCCAGGACAATGCAAGCAGTAGGCTATGTCTACTCCACTCTGGTCCCACCATACCTGGGAATCTGGTTATGCTTTGGGAGTATGCTTCAAAGACACATTACCAAGCTGGACAGGGTCCAGAGGAGTTACCTGTAAGCTAAAGGGGCACAAAATCATGTCATGAAGCATCAAGAAAGGAGGCAGAAGCCAGAACTGCTTAGTCTACAGAAGGAAAGCTGAAGCAACACAATAGTTGTCTTCAAATATTTGGAGAACTGTCTTGTGGATGGAAAAATAAACTTCTGCAGGGCAGAACTGTGTTGAGTGAGGGCTCCAGAAGGACAGTTTTGCCTGAACCTATTCTCATAATTAGAGGTGTTTGAAGATGAGTTGATTCTGACATTTGTGAATTCTTTGTCATCGGTGGGTTCAAACAGAGGCCTGACAAATGGTTAACGGAAATATAGTAGAGAGAACTCATATGAGAGATGAATGAACTTACGGTTTTTAGGATTTTTTTTTTTTGATCTTAAGATTCACGCTTTGAGCTAGGGACACAGGCATGATGGTCCTCACTTGGTGGCCTAGAATTGTTGGAGGGGATGAAGAAGTGAGACCTGAGGCCAGAGTTTATGCACTAGAACAAAAGTAAAGGAAAGCCTTAGTCCTAAATCTTAATCTCTTGGTCTTAGTCTCAGGCTTGAAGGCAGCCAGCCCACTCCAGAAGCAAGATGGAGCCTCAGGCTGTATGATGGGGATACCAGATCTTACACTTTGCCAAAGAGTTTGAGTTTGGGGATGTTGACCTGCCTCAAAGTATCTGTTCCTGCCACCAGAACTAGCCCAGCAACTGGAACAAAACTGGGCCTCCAGCGACGTGTGGGTTGCAAGAGGTAACAGATCCTTCTAACCACGAGAAGGAAGAGCAGTCGACACGGGGGAAGGACAAGTCCATTACTTTATGAGTCTCGGACCTATAATTTTTATCTGTAGAGAATGTTATCTCCAGTGTTACAACTTCGGACTGAACAGCAATACATACTTCTATTTCAACTTTGGATTTAATATAGGAAAAATGGCTCCTTATTTGGGTACAAAAACGAATTTATGAAAAAAATTATGAAACATCTGACTATGAAAGAGAATAAATGGATTGAACTTGATGACATGGCTACACAATGGAGAGTATATTAATATTCAAATGATCCAGGAAAATCTGGATCATCTAACATAAAATTTTTTTTTAAATCATAGAAAAAGTAATAAATAACAATAATGATAGCAAACACTATGTGCCAAGCCCTTTTCTATGCAGTACATATGTGAAGAACTTTTATTCCCACAACAACCCTGATACAGCTACTATTATTATGTCGATTTACAGAGAAAGCTGAGGCATAGAGAGGTAAAATAATCAAGGTAAATACAGCTGAAGGGTAATATACTTAAGCTGAAAACAAAAAAGGCACAAAGTTAAAATAGGGTGCATATTAAAGAAAAAAAAGAAGAGAATGCTAGAACCCTGTGATGCTCAGGGTATAGGAAAGCAGACATCTCATATGCTGATGGTGGGAGTGTAAACTGATAGAACATTTCTGGAAGGGAATTTGGCAATTGGTATAAGAAGCCTTAAAAATATCCATTCTCTTCTTCAATCCAGTAATTCCACTTCTGGAACTTTTCCTAAAGAAAAATAAGTATGTGAACAAAGGTTTCTCCACAAAATTATGCATCGTGTCATTGCTTTTAATGGGAAACAAATTGTTTCAGTAAATATGATAACTAAAAATACTAAAATGCAATGCAATCTCTAAAAATGATGCAGTCGATATATGTTTACACATGGAAAGATACTCCTAATATTTTCTGAGTGAAACAAGCAGCAAATTTGTTGTTGAAAAATGTGTATCAAAATAAAAATGATAATTTATCTGAATGGTGAGATTATCAGTCAACATTATTTTCTTCCTCTGAAGTTTTCTGTGTTTTTGGATATTGTGACAAGGAGCCCATTCCATGAGAAGTAGTTATGAGTGTAGTTAAGAGTGGGCTCTAGAACCAACAAACCAGGGTACAAATGCCAGCTCTACTGTTACTCACTGGGTTACCTTGGGTAAGTCACTTAATTTCCTCATCTGTAAAATGGGAATAAAAATGATACTCACTTCCTAGGGTGGATATGAGAATTAGATGAATTAATATGTATAAAGCACTTAGAACAGTGTGTGGACCTTGGTAAATATCAAAAGAATTAGTAACTATTATTATTGTTTATAACGTTAAACAAATTCTCTACAACAACATCACCAACCAAGAAGTATGTTCAGAATAGAAAGTCCTCAATTTTTATCATTTATGAATTTTCATAGATGCGAACAAAGCAACATTCCACCTCAAATAAGAAAACAACAGTCAACTTTGCCTGTTACCAAGCGATGGCATAGGCGGTCACAAAGAGCTATTTCATTCTCAGAGAGCACCTGTTTGCGGTGTCTGTGTCTGGTTTTGAGATATTTTGTAGTTATACAGCTATTATTAGCCATACCACGGCCAGTTAAAATGCAGCAAGTTTAAAATATAGTAATAAGAGGCATATGATTGTGATGGAAATCAAAAGAAAGAAAAACATTTAAACTGAAAATGGGAAGACGATAAGATGTTGCCCATACAGGTGAGATGAATCATCGGACCGTAAGATAAATTTATTATGAAAAAAAGCCAAATCATGTAAGATTTGAAAAATGCCAGACCTATTTGATTTACAGTAATCGGCAGCAGATGAGGAAAAGTGAATAAAGACAATAAACAACTGAAGATGTGGCCAGATGACGAGCATCAAAGCTGAACATCTGGCACGCTAATGGTAATTCACTGAAACTGGCTATTTGTTTCAGAACTTAAATGCTAAGCATAGTCAATACACTGCAGATGAAATCTTTGTCACAAATCATGAATAAGTCTATTGGTCATTGCCTTCTTTGAATCTGCCCAGTTTCCTCACGGAATTGAGAGGTGGTAAGAATTTGGAAAATGCAAACTTCAGCTTTTCTTAGGAATATTGCTATGGCTTTGCTGTCAATGTTAAAGCTAATCCTAAAGTCTATGTTATATTTTTTCATGTTTAGAGTAGTATAGTGTCATTCTGATTTATGTGCAAATGGACTTAGGAACAATGTTTTTATAAGTAGAGAGACTTCTGTACTTAGCCTCAGTGAGGCGCCCAGAAAACTTGGAAATACGGAAAATAAAACCAGTCAATAAGTATGTCATGCATAGATATGCAAAGTCTCCTGGAAGAAGCAGAATGGTTCCTGGGCCAGCCAGACTCAATTATAACTATACTAATTATTCTAACATATCAAAACAAAGAACAAATTAGGCAAAAGGCAATGTTCAGTCTAGAAATAAAAAAGTCATTGAGTCAAAGGCCAGCAGAGTCCATCCTAGCATTGTCAAAGAAAGAGATGAGGGCTACTAAATTTTGAGTATTCTAGGCTTGTTGTTAAGGCCCATTCTAATGGAAAGATCAATACATCTTATTATGTCAGGCTGGCTCCATTAAACATGAAATTCATCTAAATCTTATCATTCCGTGTACTTCATCAACAAGCAACCCTCAAATTATGAGCTGGCTTCCTATGTAGATATTCCTACAGAGACATAATACCTTATTGATGATGCCCGTGATACATTCTGGTGGTCCTTGTGACCACAATTTCACATTGCATATCATTAAATTGGCTGATTACTATTTTGCTTTCTATCTAGCTTGACAACAAAAAATCCATATTAATCCTGTGAAGCTATTTCTCCTTGAAATTTTTAAAACTGGCATTCTTCTTTTACATACGTCTTCCTAAACTTGGTTAAAGTGAGTGAGCCCTTAAGAGATGAACCTACTCTTCTCACGCGGACTCTGACCTTGGACACAGACAGCTAAGGCCATCCTGTGCAATTCCTGCTGGTCTTCTCAGTTGGTGATACCCTGATACGGCTGCTAGCTGCAAGCCTTCTACTTTTCAACAAGGAGCAAATCAAGAATTCTCTCTGTACTCAATGGTGTTCATTTCAGGCTCCAATGAAAGACTCCTGAATTGGAAAGGAACCAGGGGAAAGCAACAAATATAATATTCTGATTAACTCTGTTTTAATTCTGGGAAATCCAAGGTTATGGGGAACAGAGAGGAAGTACTGAGCCATGTGACTGAAAAAAAAACCTGATTCTAGCCAAAGCTAAGTAAAGACTGTGGATTTCAATTACGACCTCTTTTCAAACATAGTGCCTTCTTTGGCACTGGTTAAGGAACATCAAAAATCGGACTGACTTTATTATGATCCCCTGCCTAATATATAATAGCACTGCTTATCGTCCATGGCTGTTATTGATCATATAGACGCTACAGCGCCAAGTTATGAAATGCTATCTTTCACTTTGAATTCACCGCAGAAACTTTACAACAAGGGTCTGTCTCACAGTAATTTGAACGACTTAATCTACACATGGAGAGCTTTCACTCTATCCTCGGCTTCCTTAAGACACCGTTTCTGATATGTTAACTCACAAGAACAACTGACCCTCTCATTAAGTCAGGTTTTTTCACCAGAATACAAGTAACCAACAAAAGCTCCTCAAGAGGTTCACAGAAAGGAAGTAGTTAAATGATAAAATTGTGAAATGTTATGCAGCAAGCTGTGTACAATTAACTAGAATTCAAATATACACCTTGTTCCAATCCAAGCCATTTATCAGATAAAAATAGTCTGCTACAAGAATGTCATGATTAATGAGGTGAGACTCCAGCTAATTACTGTTTCCTCCAGAAGTAATTAGGTTGGCATTGCTAATCAAGATGAATGAACACTCTGACCCGCTTTTTTAAATGTAAAACTATGAGCCGCTACTGCAATAACATCATTTAGTTCAGGCAATGTAGTCTTTATTAGGCTTGTAGTTTGATTAAATTCTTTTGTTACACCAGGCTTTCCACACATGAAAAGATGAACGCTGTGATGTTCAAAGAGTTTTTCACCCTTAATTAAAGACTGAAAAGGCTTGTTCAATTCACAGGGCAATACACAGGACAGCTCTAAATTGATAGCTTTTAAGTAGAGAATAAGAGAAGGAGTCTTAGGGCTTGTCCAGCTGTGATGGGGTTCCTCCTCCTACTGTAATTCCACTTATTAAGGTTGCGAAATGAACGTGAAATACTTTTATTATATTTTATTAAGCAGCTTTTTCATTTCATCACAGCCACTTTTAAGGAACACAATGCATATATCTGTGCTTGCTTATTTTTTAATGCCATTAATATAAGGGGGGAGGAGTACAGCTGATTCAGTAGCATTAATAGAATGAACTGCCGGGTGGAAGGCAGGTCTGTAAAAGCAGGCAGAGTCGGTACTGCTGGTCCCCGCAGTCTACGTCACGGGGACGAACATTTCATACTGATGGTTATGGTGAAGGAAAAATATATTTTCTCAAGATGCGATTATATTTCATTTTCTTTTGAGCAAAGGGGTCACTCCTGATGAGCGGCTAAATTTATATCAGATAAACTCTGAAGATGATCTCTTATTAATCTTTTATGCAAAGTGTCAACACTTTTGCCCCCAAATGAATTTACTAAAGGCTTGTGATCTTGGCGACCTCGTCACTCCCATGCACTGAATAGGTTTTCATCCTCCGCTTCCACTTTCTTTACTCGTTCGTAAATTTCCGTTTTCTGATTGCTAATGTTTTTCTATAGTTCTTCCAAAAGGGTAGGACCATCCCCTCCACTCTTGCTCTGCCAGTTGGTTTATATTTCCACTTGCCAGGTTGGGGAATCCTATTTTTGTATCTTCTACTTAATTATATTCCCAGTCTAGAATGTGCTGTCTCCTCTTTGATTGACATGTTTGGACCTCCTGCTGCTTTGTTTTTCTCTGCAATTTTGTATACAGGAGGATAAAATAATTTTAAATTTTGACACCTTGTCTAGGTCTAGGAGTCAGTTTCTTTTTCGGGGTTTTTCCTTGTTGTAGAATTTCATAAATGGCTTTTAGTATTAGTGATTTCCATTTTTAAAAAATTCTGTCTTCATTTAGAAAGATATGAGTATGGCTGACGTGCAAGTCCTCTGTTCTCTCGAACTCTTTTTAACAAGCAACAGAAGCCAGCCACTCTAAGCCCCACACCCGACAGAGACACAGGGACGGAAAATGGGCCACACTGGTGACAAAGCCTCATTGTGCAAACGGAAAGCCTAGACTCCAGTGCCTGCGGCCCCACGATAGGTAAATGTGTCAGGACACGCCCCGCTGCTCCAGGGTAATTGTTAGGGTGTCATTATACACGACACTTCATTCTCTTTCCTAATTTTCCAGTTGGGTTTTGAATTTGTCATAGTTCCGTGTCATTTACTTTACTCCATCATTATTCTACACCAGGCTGCCTTTCTTAAATGCGGCTCCCCTCACGTCTACGAGTCGCGTTAGTTTTCGTCCTAGGATGTTGTATTAAATAGCTCCCGAGCTTTTTTAGACTTGTCTCTCGGGTTCTCTCTTTTCCTTGGTGCCTGTCTGTTTAGCACAAGGATAGCTCCTGTTCTGCCTGATAAACCCAAGCTGGTATCTTGTGCTTTCTGCCATGTGTTATTTAATTAAAACATGTAGTTCTTTCTTGGTCTTCTAAATAGTTCTGGCACCATAATAGTTGCTGAGACTCAGGGCAGCAAAAGGACTTAACAGGGCTCTTGATAGCGTAGACCTTGATCCAGAGTTTTACAGTTTCATAAATTTTGTTTGTTTGTTTTACTATGTAGTCTCAACCCTGGTAAGAATTAAAGAAAAACTCTTTGAGTTCAGGTACAGTGCCAGGGACTTCCAACATATATTCCTAAGGCTACAGTATATACAAGAAATTCTTATTGGACTGAATTATACTTCCTAAAAAAATAAAAACACCTCTGAAGACATTTTCTATGAGGAGATAATGTCTTTAAGCTGGGCTCTGTCACTTATCTATTGGTTGAGTTTGTACAGCAAAAATGAAGCTACACGTTAAATGTAGCAGAATATTCATCAATAAAGTGATTCACAATATTAACCCCTTCCTTCATTCTTTTTAAATATCATCAGATTTAATTCAGTCATTCAGACTTTTCCCAACTCTATAGTTCCCCAGTTTGTTTTGAAGACATTGCACAGAAAATAAAAGTCAATCTAATCCTTCGCAGGTTCCTTGTTCATTTTTTTCCCCCAATTAGAGTTCTTCTGTTTCTAACCCAGGACTGTAAGTTTTGTGATTCAGTTTCCTAATTATAAGGCAGGGTTCTTTTTAACTGACTTTTACTGAATTTATAAGAAGTCTATAAACATTCACTAAACAATAACAGTTGAAGCTGAAGGTCATGATCTCCAGGAGCGCACAGGAAAGAAAAGTCTGTTAAGCAGCAGTGATAAGTTTAGAAAGCCTGAATCTCTTTTCTCACATTATTTGAGGGATGGACTAAGGATGGACAAGTAGTGTTTCTCAAGCAAAATAGGAGAGTCGGAAAGCTAGGCGTTTGTACACCACCAACTTACCAAGGCCAAGACATGAACCCAGCCAACAGCAGGGATTCCAGCAGTGAAGCAGGGCAAATGTCCAGAAAGAGTGGCAAATTCTGTCTTGATTTAGCCAACTGTCAGCACTAGGGTTGCAACAGATGGTACAAGGTCCCAACACAGTGAATGCAATCCAGGAGACCATTGATATTTGAAAGTTTTAAGATCAATCGTTTCTAATCTAAAGCCATCTATCCATTGAAATTACAGCCGCTGGGAAAGAGGAAAGAGGGCTAAGACCACCAAGGGCCTTATCACCTTGCTGAGGTTCAAGAGCAGGGCCCCAGAACGTCAGGAAGGGACTGGAAGTCAAGATCAAAGAAATCACAGCATTAACCTAGTTCTGGGCACTGGAGCACACAGGAGAAGAAAAGCTGTGACTTGCAGGAGTAATCCAGAGGCCAAGAGGACTGCAGAGGCATAATCATTCTTTCAACAATCATTTAATAAATGTCCACAATGTGTACTGCCAGAATGAAGGCTCCAACTGTCATAGAGTTTACAAACGAGTGGAGAGAGCACCAAAAGACACTAGCAATAATAAGGTCTGAAAATGTCATAATGGAATAGCAGGAGGCCCTAACCTCATCTGAGGTGGGGAGGGAAGGGTGTGGGGAAAATCTCCCTGGAGGAAATTGTGTTTAAGCTTAAGCCAGATCCAGAGTCTGATCTGCTGCAGTGGAGAACCTGGGAGCAATTCCAGAGACCCGTGTTCAGCCACACTCACTAGATCCAAGAGAGTATGATAGAGGAAGTTGGGAAAATACACATTGTTTATTACTAGCTGGGGATCTGATCTTAAACAATCATGTGGAAACTTTGATCCTGGTGAACTCATGTGAGCAGGGAATAATAATTTCTTCTTGGAAGAAAAGCAGTTTAAGCAATCTAGACTCGCATTTACCAAAGTAGGTTCCATGGATCACTAGCCCCACAGAATAATCCATGTGAAAAAGATTATGTGGTCAAGTGCCTTTGGAAAACTTTGAATACTATTACCATCTCTTTGAGAGTCACAAATCACCCTATATATATTTCATTAAGTATATTTTATCTAATTCACTAAATTATTATTTATATAGTTATATTCATAATATGATTTATATTGATTTATTTAAATATGGAAATAAGGATATATTAATTAAATATATATATTTAAGGCATTAAAAAGATTTACAATTAAGCAATGCACTTGAATTTTATAACCATGGTAATTAACCATCTTATTTCATCATGGAACTCATTTTTGTATAAAAACTATTAAAATTTTTGGAATCAGTGTTATGCACACCATACTTCAGGAAACAGTGTTCTAAACTAGGCATCAGCGAACTTTTCTGTAAAGGGCCAACTAGTAAATATTCTAGGCTTTGGGGACTGCACAATCTTTATCACAACTAACCAATTCTACCTTTGTAGGGCCAAAGCAGTCAAGGACAATATGTATATGAATGGACATGGCTGTTTTCAAATAAAACTTTAGTTACAAAAACAGGCATTAGGCCAGATTTGGCTCACAGGCCATAGTTTGCTGAGCTCTATTCTAGACAATGACCCATTACCATAGACCCATTACCTGTAGCCATCCACTGACTGGTATGCTAGCAAGTGAAGAGTGATAGACAATCTCAGTAGAGACGATCTTAGGCAAATATTACCTAAAGGGAAGGATCCAAAAAGAACTCAATGAGCAGAAGAAGGAGAAAGCCCAAGAATTACACTGAACAAAAACAAAATATTTTAGGGGCTCTCCCAGTGATGTAGTGGTTAAGTTCATGCACTCTACTTTGGCGGCCCAGGATCCTATTTTTGCTTGAGAAAGGTTGTCCCTAAGCTAACATTAGTGCCAGTCTTCCTCTAATTTATATGTGGGACACTGTCACAGCATGGCTTGATGAGCAGCATGTAGGTCCGCACCTGGGATCCAAACCCGCAAACCCCAGGCCACTGAAGCAGAGCACGCAAACCCATCAGGACGGCCCCAAGAGACAAAAGCACTTTTAAAAGGACTTCGTTATTCAGATCTGAAGTAATCAGTACCCTAAGTTCTGCAACATTGATGGTTTGAGCTTGATCTTGACACTTTGTCCCTCAGAAGGTTTTTCATTGCTCACATGTTGAGGAGACAATAAAGAAACACTCCTCTAGGCTTAATTTTCACCCGTAAAGAAATGACAATGGGAATCTTATAGGAAAATGATCATGCCTTGTAGGAATCCAGAAAAGACAAGGGAATGGATGCTATGTGCTGTCCACGGCCTCCAGTCAAAGGAACATACCTACTGTTAAACAAAGTTGAGTTTATTGACATGTTGCAATGGGGGAGAACACACCATGGAGAACCATGGAGCATCTCAGGAAGAAGCTGTTAGAGTGTGTTATAGGACTTGGGCTTGTCTTCGGTGCTTGTGGGGAGGATTCAAGAAGTGGGGCTTTGCTCTGGATTAGATGCTATCAGGTAATTGCTGTGATTGGCACCTTAACAATTCTAATCTCAAGGTGAAAAGAACAGAGTGAGTCTAAAGTTGTGATTGGCAAAAAAGCAGTGGTCGCTAAAATTAGCCAGAATACAGGATGTTTGGTCACTTTTGTGGTTTGGAAAATGCTCAAGTTTTGGGCTGTGTTTGGACATGATTATGGAGTAATCTTGTTTTTTCTTGATCCATCAGTTGCAGAATGACCTTGTCTGATATTAATGTTCTGTAAAATTTTTGTGTTCAACAAGAGACCACCATAGCCTAGCTATGAGTGTCAGGTGAATTCATAGCAACACCACATCGTGGCTGAGAGAGCCAGGTCAGTTCCTAGCTGTCAGGAGCTACTTTTCCCTTTCTCAGTACTGCATACTTGAGAAAAGCAGATTCGAGAAATATCAGAGGAAAGGTAGATGTGATTCAGTAGGCATAAGGACTAAAAGGAAAATTATTTGAAAGAGAAGAGAAGTTCTAAAACATAAAAGTTAGGCAATGCAACGTCAAGTAATTCCCAGTGAAGAAGAAAGGGAGCATCTTAAAGGAATTCAAAGTCATAGCTCAGGGGCACTGAAGTGCTGCAAGTTTTAAAGGGCTTATACAAAAGAAGAAAGGAGAAGCACAGAACTGATGTTGGCTGGGAAAGGAGAGCATGGACCCGTGAGAACAAACAGAATAGCCTGATACCCAGTGTAGTTAGTGATTTCCTCTTACTGCAGAGGCTTTTAGATGGGGAGGAACCCTGGACTAAATGACTTCTGTATCAGAGTACCAGCAGGCAACAGATGGTATGCTCAACCGGGTAGCTGAGAAGAGATTAATACAGAAACTCTTACGATCATTAAGGAAAGGAATAGGAATGGTTTTGGCCCCTGGAGTTAGGAACAGCAGCAAGCTGTCATTATCTCCAGGTCTGGAGAGGCAAAGGGAGAGATGAACACTAACCCCCAGAGGAGAGATGGTCTGAAGAAGATTGACAGCAATATGACTTTCGCCAAAGGAATGAGTAGTCCACAATGACCCAGCAGGGAGGAATCCAGGGAAATGAACACCCCGATCTCACTTTTCTTTCCTCCTCCTTTCTTCTGCTAGTGACTTCCATTGTCCAAATCCAACTGGAAGCCGAAAGGCAAGGAAACCCTTGAATACAGTCTGTAAAGTTAGCCTCCTGGGGCACAAAGAAGGGTGGCCTGTAGATCTGAAGGGAAAAATAGAAGATAAGTCATCTTCAACTCAAAGATTGCACTACTCCATGATACTACTTAGTAACTCCCATTCTCCAACTGGCAAAGCAAATCAGGCCATGCATAAAAATGAAGCTGCAACAATTGTATCTTCATTTCTCCTTGTTTTTTTCCACTCTCCTTCCTCCAATCTTCACTCCCCTGCATAGTTCCCCCATCAGAGATTTTCTCTCCACTCTCCACGATCTATTTGCCCAAGCATGTTTCCACCTGGCCCAAGTTGCACTCTGCTAATGGCCTGGTTCCTGGACACATCTCCCCTCCTGACAGTCCCAACCTCCTGGCCCTATTCAGACAACCTGTACATGCCCCTCCCAGGTGGGCTTCTTCTCTCAGGCCAAAACAAATGATACTTCTTTGTATGTTTACTTTGGGGGGAGTGAGAATAAGGGAACGTATTTAGGGCCAAAATTATTCAGAAATTGGCTTCTTTGACTTCTTCACAAAATAATTCCACAATCATTCCACTCTACTAGTCTCAAAATATCAAGGACATTATACAAATTACTATGAGTTTACATACGCTCATTTATAATTAATCACTACATTCTAATTTAGAGGATAATTGGATTCAGGAAAATTCCTTTAGAATATTATTTTGGTTAAAGCTACCAGACTAGAAATAAAAGTTGACTGTAACCTCCTTGAAGGTAGAGACTATTTCTCATTTTGCTCACTAATATCTCTAAAGCACCTGACAAAAGATTTGGCATATTCTTGGTTCTTAAAAGTACATTAGTTATACACTAAGATATTACCTTACACCCATTAGAATGACAAAAATATCTAAAACTAATAGTAACAAATGTTGAAGAGGTTGTGGAGAAAAAGGAACCCTCATACACTGCTGGTGGGAATGCAAACTGGTGCAGCCACTATGGAAAACAGTATGGAGATTCCTCAAAAGATTAAAAATAGAGGGGCTGGCCCCGTGGCCAAGTGGTTAAGTTCACGCGCTCCGCTGCAGGCGGCCCAGTGTTTCGTTGGTTCGAATCCTGGGCGTGGACATGGCACTGCTCATCAAACCACGCTGAGGCAGCATCCCACATGCCACAACTAGAAGGACCCACAATGAAGAATATACAACTATGTACCAGGGGACTTTGGGGAGAAAAAGGAAAAAATAAAATCTTAAAAAAAAAAAAAAATTAAAAATAGAACTACCATACAATCCAGCCATCCCACTACTGGGTATTTATCCAAAGAGCTTGAAGTCAGCAATTCCAAAAGTCCTATGCACCCCTATGTTCATTGCAGCATTATTTACAATAGCCAAGACGTGGAAGCAACCTAAGAGCCCAGCAACAGATGAATGGATAAAGAAGATGTGGTGTGTGTGTGTGTATATATATATATATATATATATATATGTATATATATATATATATATATAATGGAATACTACTCAGCCATAAAAAAGAACAAAATCGTCCTATTTGCAGCAACATGGATGAACCTTAAGGGAATTATGTAAAGTGAAATAAGCCAGGTAGAGAAGGACAATCTCTGTATGACTCCACTCATATGAGGAATTTAAAAATGTAGCAAAGAGAACAGATTAGTGGCTACCACGGGAAAAGGGGGGTGGGGGTGGGCACAAAGGGTGAAGTGGTGCACCTACAACAGGACTGACAAACAATAATGTACAAGTGAAATTTCACAAGATTGTAACCTATCATTAACTCAACAAAAATTTAAAAACAAAACAAAATTTCATTAGTGAAATAAGTAATTAAATGATGGCGTCTGTTGGATTTACAAAAGGAAAAAAAGGTGGTATCCCAACTCTAAGCATTATCTATTTTTCTTCTCCTTTTCCCTTTAAAAAAAGAAAAAACCCAGGTGCAGAAATTAGCAAATCATTCCTGTTTTTCCTGTCAACGTATAGCTCATATTCCTAATCAATCCATTTAAAGTTCTGGTAATTTTTTACTCTATTTTCTGCTTCATTTCTGTGCCCTATTCATGTTCCCCTCTTCAAAATAGGAGGAAGGTTAATATGTTTTTTATTAAACTTTTTATTTTGAGATAGATGTAGATTAATATGCAGTTGTAAGAAATAATACAGAGAGGGGCCGGCCCCGCGGCCAAGTTGTCAAGTTCACATGCTCTGCTTCGGCGGCCCAGGGTTTCACTGGTTCACATCCTGGGCGCGGACGTGGCACCGCTAATCGGGCCGTGCTGAGACAGCGTCCCACACAGCACAACCAGAGGCACTCACAACTAGAATATACAACTATGTGCTGGGAGACTTTGGGGAGAAGAAGAAGAAGAAAAAAAAAAAAGATTGGCAACAGATGCGAGCTCAGGTGCCAATCTTTAAAAAAAAGAAATAATGAAGAGAGATCTCTTTACTCATTTTCAACAACTTGAAAACAAAATTATAGCACAATGCCACAACCAGGATATTGACATTGACAGTGTCAAAATATAGAACATTTCCATTATCACAAGAATCTCTCTTGTTGACCACTTAACCCACTTCTCTCCTGCTCACAGCTCCTTCTTAAGCCCTGGCAACCGCTAATCTTTGTCAGTTTAAGATGCCAGAAAGTATTTTTTCTCATTCCATCATCTGTCTCTTAATATTGTTTGCAATGTCCTTTACTCAACAGAAATCCATAATTTTTGTGTAGCTGATTTCCTTAAATTTTTACTTGAATTCCTCTAGAATCCACTTTTAAAAGTGGTATAAGATAAGGATCTAGCAATATTTTTCCCCATTTTAGTGAGCTTTTTTACAGCACTTTGTACCAAATAGTTCATATTTTCCCCCATTAATTTGTGATACTGCATTTATTGTATGGAGTTCCCATATTTAAATAAATCTATTTCTGAGCTCTTCATATTCCATTGGTCAATTTGCTTATTCATGAATCAGACCAAATTATTTTATTTCTGCAGTATGACTTCATATCTTGTAGGACAAGAATCCCCATTTTGTTCTTTTTCAAATTTGATGTAGCTATTTGTTAACTTTATTATACACTTCAGAATGTGTTTGGCAAGTTCCTCAAAAATCCAGTTGGAATTCAGCATTAAGTTTGTATATTAATTCGGGAAGAATTTTTTTACTTACGTAAGTCCTCTCATTTATCAACATGGAATATTGCTCCGTTTATTGTAATCTTTTATGTCCTTTAATAGGATTGTAAAATTATCTATATTAAGTTCTTATGCATTCTTTGATAGTTTGATTCATAGATATACCATCGTCTTTATTGTGATGTGTATATTATTTTTTATTACATGTTTAGCTGATTATTGCTAACATAGAGAAACGCTACTGATTTTTGTTAGATCTTTTATCTGGCAAATTTGCTTAACTTTTATCAGCATTATTTCTAATAGCTTTTTTTGTTAGTCCCATTGGGTTTTCTATGAAGGTCATGTCATTTGCAAATAATAACAGATTCCTTTCAAGCCTTATCTCTCATATATTTTTCTTGTCTTATAGCATTGAACATGACTTCCAAAATCACGTTAAACAGATGTAGTGACAGTGGTTATCTTGTCTTGTTCTTAACCTTAATGGACTTGTAGCTGAATTTTCTCCAGGATGCATAATATTTTCTAAAAGTTTTCAGCATATATCCATTATCAAAATAAGAAATCTTTTCCATTCCTGATTTTATAAGATTTTTTTAAATTATACGTCTATATTGAACTTAGTCAAATACTTTTTTCCATCTATTTAAATAATAAAAAAATTTCTTCTTTGTTCCATATATGTGCTAAATTACTCTGATTGTTTTTCTGATATGAAACCATTCTGGGATTCCTGGAGTAAAATAGTGATAATGTAGTTTTAATGCATTATTGGATTCAACTAGCTAAAATGTTACTTAGGATTTTTACATCTATGTTCATATACTAAACAGTGTGTGTGTGTAGAGGATATAGATACAGATATAGATTATTACCTAATACAATTTTGAGACTAAGGCTTTTCTAATTGTATAAAATAAGCTCGTCAGCTCTAAATTGTTTTTTATCATGGAACAATAAGATGGGGATTATACGATCATTAAAATTTTAGTAAAGCTTATCTGGAAAATTGTCTGGGCCAGAAGATTTTGGGAGAGAAGAGACATGATTTCTATTTCCATTTTCTACAATTATTAATTATTTAATTTTTCTCTTTCTTCTTGCTTCATTTGTGTCATTTTATATTTTTGCGTTTTAGGTTATCAAGTTTATTAGCATATAGTTGTTCATATTTTTTTAAATCTCATATCTGTGGTCATGTCTTCAGTTTTAGTTTTTACTTAATTTGCACCTCTCTTTTACCTTATTAATCTTTTTATAGAAACAGCTTTGGGTTCTGTTAATCTCTATTTTTTGTCATCTATTTCACTGATTTCTGCCTTCGTGCTTTTGTTTTCTTCCTTCTTAAAAAGGTCTCCTCTGTTTGTATTTTTCAAACTTCTTGAGCTGAGTGTTTAGCTGATTTGTTTGTTTGTTTGTTTTAAATTAGCAAACTTGTTTATTAGGATTCTTTTTTTTTTTTCCTGCTTTCCTCCCCAAATCCCCTCAGTATGTAGTTGGACATTTTAGTTGTGGGTCCTTCTAGGTGTAGTATGTGGGATGCCACCTCAACGTGGCCTGATGAACAGGGCCATGTCCCCACCCATGATCTGAACTGGCGAAACCCTGGACTGCCAAAGCAGAGCACGCGAACTTAACCACTCGGCCACGGGGCCAGCCCTAGCTCATTTGTTTTTAATAAAACTTCCCTCAAAGTACTATTTTAACTCTGTTATACATATTTCATTACGTAAATTTTCATTCGTCATTTATAATTATTTTTCTATTTTCTTAACATTTTATATTTACTATAAGGGTGTTTGCAGTAACACCCGTTTCCAGTTACATAAACATTTAAAAGTTACTTTTATTATTGACTGGTGGATGAAGGTATGATCAGTATGATGATTCTTTGTAATTTACTAGAATTTCCTTTATGATCCTTGCATTCTTTGCAAGAATATATTTTTCCTGTTTTTTGAATAAATCTGTGTAGATATGCAGATTTATAATATATAATAATATGCATGACATCTATAAAATTTTACATTCGAAAATATATTTCATATGTAAGTTTAAGCAAGTTAAGTATCCTATTCAAATTTTCCACACTTAATTTTTATTGTCTCTCTTTTTTCTCCTTTGGTGAGGAAGATTGGCCCTGAGTTAACATCTGTGCCAATCTTCCTTTATTTTTTTTGTATGTGGGATGCCACCACAGCATGGCTTGATGAGTGGTGTGTAGGTCCACATCCAGGATCTGAACCTGTGAACCCAGAGCCACCAAAGAGGAGCATGTGAACTTAATCACAATGCCACCGGGCCAACCCCTTTACTGTCTCTTTGATTTATCAGTTTCTGGGAAAAGTGAATTAAAATCTCCCGTTATGATTATTGAGCCATCCATCTCATCACATAAATCTATCACTTGTCGCTTTGTGTATTTTGAACCTACCTTGTTAAGTATATATGTATTTATTATCATCATATCTTTTTTGTCTATTTTCCTTTTTTGCCATGTCCAATGTCTCTCTTCATCCTTTATGACTTTGACCTTAAATTCTGTTTGTCTGATGTTAAAGTTGTTTCCTCAGGGTAATTAGTTTAGTGCATATTTACCTAGCAAATATTTTCATTCCTTTACTTTAAAACTTCTGTGTCTTAAAGACAAAATAATCTGAGATCTTTCTGCCATCTCACTTTATATTTGCAACAACATGGATGAACCTTGGGAGCATTATACTAAGTAAAATTAGTCAGACAGAGAAAGGCAGATACTGTGTGATCTCATTTATATGTGGAATCTTATAAAAAAAAAATCTCACAGAAACAGAGTAGATTGGTGCTTGTCAGGAGCAGGGGCATGGGGGAAATGGGTGAAGGTGGTCGAAGGGTGCAAATTTTCCATTATAAGGTGAATCAGTTCTGTGGATCTCGTGTACAGCACACTGACTATAGTTGACAATGCTGTATTGTACACTTGAATGTTGCTAAGAGAAAAAATCTTAAAAGTTCTCACCATACACAAAAAAAGATGGCAACTAAGTAAGGTGATGGATGTTTACTGTGATAACCGTTTCACAATATAAATGTATATCAAGTCACCTCACTGTACACCACACTTACACAATCTCAATAAAGCTGGGGGAGGGGAATATTTTCCCACAAAATGAAAAAGTATTCTATCATATTCTCCCTCTGCTTGCTATACTCTACCTCCCATCCCGGGCCGTGTTGATATACCCTAGAATTTAGCTCTGAATTATAATGATATACTTTTGTTTCTTTATGGGGAAGGTTTTCTTGTTTGGATCATAATAAACTTCCCTAAGTTATTTATAACCCATACTTCATCTATCAATCAAAGCATCGTCCTGGGTTTATTTCTCTCCTTCCTGGGGCATTTCTTCCAAAAGAGTTTTAAAATATGGTTTTACATGTCAAAATTTCTAAGGCTGTGTCATGACTGAAACTATCTTTATCATAATCCTGTATTTAAAAGATAGTTTAGTTGAATATAAAGTTATAGTTAGAACAGGCTTTGGAATTAGACAGATTTAGATTTAAATCCCCATTCTACCACCATTTGTGTTACCTTTTAAACAAATTGCTTAACGTCCGTAAGCGTCACCTTCCTCATTTGTAATGAAAGAACGCTAACGTACAATATGCAGCGTTGTCAGGGCACTTGATGACACATACAAGGTTATCGAAACGTTACATTAACCAGGGACTTAATACATGGTAGTTGCTTTTAAAAAACACTACGGTATGAAGTTATTTTTCTTTGACACGTTGATACTATTAATCTATTGTCTTCTTGCCTCCAGTATTCCTATTGAGAAGTCTAATTTTAACCTGATATTTTTAATTTCGTGGATCATCCTTATATCTAGAAACTTTTAGAATTTTAAATTTTTCTCTTTGAATTTGATGTTCTTAAATTTCACACCTCTAGGTGTGAGATTTTCCTTATTTATCCTATTTGGTACTCCATATGCTCTTTCATGTAACTATTGTTCATCTTTTCTTAATTTTGAAAATTCCTTTGTCATGATTTCTCAATTGTTTCCTTGTGTCTGTTAAATTCCTCGCCTCTCTTGTCTTTCTGAGACTCCACCATAGGTATATTATCCTCCTTATCATAACTTTTTCTTTTATATTTTTCATTTTTTTATCTTTTCCTGTGTCATCTGGGAAACACTCTTAGACTGATCTTCCAATTTTCTAATTTATTCCTTGCCCATAACCTTCATGCTACTTATCCCTCACGGAGATTCTTTATTTCAATTGTTATAATTTTTATACCCAGTGTTTCTACTGGGCTCTTCATTATAACTACTTCTTTACGCTTCATGTAACCAATATTCTTTCATCTCTTTGAGGGTGTTTATTACATCTATTTTAAATTCTTAATCTGTTCTGATTTGCCCATGAAAGAGAGTCCAGTTTGCTGTCTCTCTTTGGGTGTGTTGTGCTTCTCAGCTATCTGGCTATTGTGCTTTGCGGCTCTCTGCCAACTGAGGCTTATTTTACCCTAGAAGAATTACCTGTCTTAGCTGAAACGTGAGAAGGGCAAAGTTCAGGCCTCAGCTTGTGCTCTCTTCATAGGATTATGAAGAAGGGGTGATCGCATCCCAGGCCTGGCAGCTCAGTGTCTTGACCAGTCCTATTTATTTCCCTTTTTCTGTGACCCCAACTCTCAGGGGATATTTCTACTCCTCTAACCTGGAAACTGCTCTCTATTCTTCCTTGATATATTGACCTAATTTTGGGGTGTTGAGGGGTGGAGAAATGAGCAAAAAGGAATGCTTGCGGGACAGCAAGTCATACCTTATTTGTTATCTGCTCCTCACTCAAGTCAGTCTCTGGCATTGCCCTGACGTTGCCCCACAAACTCGAGATATTGGCTTTGCACTACCATTTTTTCTGTTCTACAGTTACATGGGAGCAAACAATAATCTATCCAGGGCAATGTATTCAGAGGGAAAAGTCCACAAATCAAAAGCTGCCTCCCAGCTCATTACCCAAGACACACACACACACACACACACACACACCCCAGGTCAAAACTACTTTCTTGAGTGTTTCTCACAGTCATTACTTTAGTTACTCATACACTGTTTCTTCTTTGTGTGATTCTCCAGGGTTAAGCTGGGGAGGCAGCCAGCAGCCCACGCTCTTTCATCATCTTGTTAGGAACTTGTCTTTATTTTTCCACTGCATTAAGTGGAAGAGTTTTCCCAGACTAATAAATAAATAGAAAAACCAAATCTATTGTCATAATTTTCCCAAAAATATATTTATACCAGTGTAAACATGTCACATTTAATAAATGGATAAATGGATATATGTCTCAGTCTATTAGCCATAGGGGATGGGGGTAGAGAAGCTGTCCAAAAAAAACACAGAGTTCATCCTTCAGACAAGAGAATCCAACTCAGCTTTAGTGTCCAGGTCATGTTCCATGACATAAGAGGTTACCACTACGGGGAGTTTTCTCTAAAAGGATGTAGTTTTCAACCTCTCTGCCTATATGTTCTAGATGTAGATTCAGAAGTCCATTCTAAACAAGCTTCAGCTCTTAAAGAAAGGAGTGTCAAAGAATCTATGGACATTTTTTTTAAATCATCACTGAAACTTTGAGTAATACAAATAAATGATAAGTCTCCCTTGACCAACATAGGACTTAACAAATCAAGTGCCATGTCAAATTTTGGGATTTTTTTTTGTAAATTACTCTAACAAAGAATTTCAAGGTCATGTAGCAAATGAATATTATTCAAGCATTTCTCTAAGCCTTTATACTGAAAAATACTGACTGATGTTATAAGGGCTCTAAGATGCTAGAATTGTTGAGAAAAATTATCCAAAACTTGGAAATAAGGCAAAAGATGTCAGAATTACTTTTCAATTTCATACTGGAGCATTATCTAATAGGTCTTCCCAAGGTTTGTTTAATTTTCTAGGGAAATAGATTTCTATTTGACTCATTATTTACTGTTCATTATAGTCGAGACTGGATGAAGATGCTTATTAATTTATGGACTTTAGCCTGACAAGTGATGATTTCTCTCCAACAGAAAAAAAAATAACTCTAATACTTATGGTTTTATTGCTCTGTAACACATAACCTGCTTTGTCTCTTATTTAGCAAGCTTTGTCATCATGCCTTTCGTGAATGACCTAATAAATCTTTGTCCCTTGAATTCTTCTTTAAACCAGCTTTACCTTCCAGCCAGATTCCTCGTTAATGAGTTAAATAAATCTTTGAAGCATTTTTACTTTATATTTTTGTGAGTCATGTTTTTAAGTTTTGAAAAGTGTACTTTAATAATCTGTGAGGTTTTTCCCACTGAGATAGACTCATCTGCTGGAGACTATTATACTGTACCATCCAAGAAGTATGCCTTATGAGCTCTTTCCTCCCAGGAATATTTTTCTCGAGTCCTGGAGTGAATCCCAAGGGCAATATAACTTTTCCTTCATTGAGTCTCTGTTTTTTATTCTTCTGATTTAATGTTTTTATTTTTGTTTCTGGCTGTTATTCTGTCTATATTTTGTCCAATTTGTGGTTTGGGCCATGTCTTTTTCCACTATCCAGCCCAGAGATTAGTAAATCATGGACCATTAGGCAAATCTCAGCTAGATAGTCTAGAGGTCACCCTGCATCTACACGAGTCCGCTCTGCACGTGGCCAGTAAGTTATTCCCCACTGGTACAAACAGTGATTGGAAATCTGGTTTTATGGTATGACTATTTGATGATCTCTGTCAGTATAATGGGGACCTAATCTTTATCAGATGAGAGATGACAGATAATCTAGTTTGTTTGACTTTTTGGTTTGTTGCTTTGTCAATTTGTGAGCTCAACCCAATTAGCAAAAAACTGTATGCCTACTGAAAAGGAGAAAATCTCTTTGAAATCTAGATTGGTGAACTTTTGTGTTTCTGTTTACTTTAGACCTGTTTCCGTAGTTGTAGAATTGAAGCTGCAAGCTTTCTATGCGTCTTGTGTCAATACTTGAGAAAAGCATTTTCCTTTCATTGTACGAGCATGAAATATTTTCTTAACTCTGGAGAGTATTAATATATTAAACCATAAAACTCTGTTCTGCTTGGTCATAGAGACCAATAAGGAGGGCTTGCATAAATTTAGAATTTCCAGAAGTCTTATAGAATAAAGAACTTGAACTTCTAATGCTCTGAACGTGCTAGCCTTTAAAAAACAAAAACAAAAATTGTCACAGAAACTGCTAACTCAGAAGCATTTTTATATAATAATCCAAATTCATGTAATGAAATTGAATATTATTGGACAAATCACAATGGATTTTCATAATTTTGTTTAAAAAGAGCTTCCTGTCTTTTTCCTAATTTTGTCAGTGTGAGGTATGATAAAAGCATACTGTTTTAAGATTTGTATTTACTTCTCACAAGGAAACTAGGAATCTGAAGTTTCTAGACTTTTTATACTGGTTTATAAATTCAGATAAGTTATTACCACTCTATATAATTTTTTTAATTGAAGAAAATTATGTTTGATTAAATAGAGTTATAATTTTGTTTTTAAAGATTGGCACCTGAGCTAACATCTGTTGCCAATCTTTTTCTTCTTCTTCTTCTTCTCCCCAAAGCCCCCTAGTACATAATTGGATATTCTAGTTGTGAGTACCTCTGGTTGTGCTGTGTGGGATGCCACCTCAGCACGGCTTGATGAGCGGTGCTAGGTCCACGCCCAGGATCCAAACCGCAAAACCCTGGCCGCAGAAGCAGAGCGCACGAACTTAACCAGTGGGCCACAGGGCTGACCCCCTAGAATTATAATTATAATAAATATTTTATATCAACAGTAATTATGTCCTGTAGTGTGTCAGCTGAAACTTGTTTTCCAAGATCTTTTTTTAACTTTAAGACACAAAACGAATATTAAATTGAGTTAATTGTTGGATAATTCTTATTGGATACCTGACATAATAGCTAAATAATCATAGTTTTAATATATGTGCTTTCACTTCTTTTTCTTGCACATTGGAGAGGCCATACCTCTGAGCTCTGTTAACAAATGTGGTATTTTTGGCTACTTAAAGAATGTATAAAAGAGTGTGTGTGGCTGTAGAGGATGTGTGCCCATGAGTTTTGTGGTCTGCTAAAATGCTCATCTATCACAGACAGTTCACAATGAGCTCGCACCAAATTTCTCTGATAGTGGAAGTTGGTTACTTTGGTTAAACACTGAGCTGTAGAAGCTGCGCTAGAACAATGATAACAGAGAAGAACAGTGTGAATGAAAGAAAACGGGAGTGAGAATTTTTTCCCAAAGGAAAAGGAGAGTGGTTTTATTTTAAAGTGTCTTGTTGTTTCAGAATATGGAAGAGACAATGAAAGACAAAACTTAAAGGGACAAACAGAGTTGTAGAAGGTTACAGAAAGTAAAGTTTATTTGGTTTTGAATACTTGCAAACAATGAATCTGAAAAGCAGAAATATGTAAAAAGAAAATCAGCAAAGTATGCTTAGTTTGATGCATTAATTCAAAATATAATGCTTTTATGAAAGACCAGAATTAGGTTTTCTCTCCGAAGTAATTCTCTCTCAAAGTAATTAGTCTCCTCTTAATAAAAGGTAGTAAAAAGTTATTCTTTATATTCTCAGTTATCTGCCCAGGTAGTAAAATTTCTGTATCTTGCCAGAATAATTTTCTATGCTTTGTGCTGAATTTTTATACCCTTAATTATTTGTTAAAGCAAACAACAGAATCAGAAAACTTAGAAGAGAGAAATTATACAACCTGAAGAAAAGAGAGAATAAAAGATAGAAAAAAAAGGGAACGGAGCCTAAAGGACTTGTGGAATCATATTGAAATGTCTAATGGATGTGTAATTGGAGATGCAGCTGGTGACCAGGGAGAAGGTTAATTCTCTAGCTTAATAGCTGCTCACCACTGTGTGCCTCTAGATTTATTGACCATGTTCCAAAGGGCCTATACATGCAAATTAACATTCCTTACTGCATCGATGTCAATGCGTAGGACAAAACACAATGTAACAAAACTTTTATGCGATCAAGAATAATCTTTGGAGAGTATTTATATTCCCGGGGGGGGGGGGGGTGGGATTTGTTAAGAAAAATTATCCAAAACTTGAAAATAAAACAAAAGAATGACCGCTTATCTTTTCAAGGTCATATTATAGCATTCTAATAGGTCTGCCCAAAATCTATTTGATTCTCTACAAGAATGCACTTTTGCTTGACTTACTATTTACCATTGATTATAACCCAGACTCTGAAATTACACTCTAATTTATAGATTTGTATCCACCAGAGATACAAATGATGTCTTTGATACATGTTTACTTTATATTTCTACAGGTCGTATTTTTAATTTTTTGAAATATTTACTATGACAGGTTGAAATCACTGAAATTCAATTTCTGAAAAGTGAAATGACCACATAGAGAATTTTGGTTGTAGGCAGACATTGACACAGACTCTTCTCCAAAGAGCTATTTTGTGTGTTTGTTTTAGAGGATGACTGATGGAGGCTTAGATGATTTCCTGATTTCATGAGGCAAACAAAACCTAGATGTATAGGATTAAATGCTGCTTTATAAATCATTAAAAACCATCCTAAAATCAATTCAAAAATTGACCGGAAGCCACTGCACTTTGCTCCAAAGAGAAATAACACGCTGAGTCAGCAACGCAAATGCGACTCACTCTTCTCCAAGCTGAAGTAACCCGCTGGGTCAGCATGGTGACAGCGAACACTCCAGCGGACGATGGCAGTAAAACTCAAAAATAGCAAAACCTGCTGAATAAAAGCCAACATATTGGAAATTTCATTTACTCTCTTGTTAGTAACTATATTAGTATAAGCTTCTAGGGAAAGCATAATGGCAGAAAGTGACATAAAATTATATACAAAAAGAACTGTTTTGAAATATGCGCTAGAAAGCTCTCTCAAAAATAAGAGAAATGCTGTAAGTTCCCATTAGACAAGGTAATCAGTTTTTGCATATCATCTGATATTGATCAAGAGACCTAAACTTAAATCAATTAGAGGTTTTGACTTCAAAGGACGCAGCAGCCCTGGCAGCACCTGTGTGTTCGTAGAAGTTTCGGCTTCTTTACACTCTTCTTGTGTCTTTTCCTGAAGTCACCAAAATCAGTCTTCCAAGCTCCCATGAGCACACTGAGGTCCTGCCATAATGCTGTCCTTGGGGCTCTCATCCTGTGATATTATTATAGATGACATTTTTGAAAATTTCCTTCTGTTACTCCAAAAATTAAACAGCTTAGCTGGGCTCAATGAATAAGTACAATCATTTCCTCTCCTCTCTCCTCCCCACAAAAAACAAAACTGAAGCAAGTAAAGTTCCAGAATATACCATGTAATAATGATGGAAGCATTGCTAACTGAAGTTGAGATGCATACAGAGAAAATAATCTGAGAAAATGGAACAGCAAATACTCTCAAAATAGGATATTTTTCAAAATTTTTGTATATTTGCTTTTCTATTTGGGCCTGAGGTTACCATTTCCAGAAACTTCTACTGGCAATGCCATAACAGTTGTGAAGTGGAAAAAAAGCGGAAAGAGAGTAACATTTCAAGTTTGACTTTTTTTCTTACTGAGTCCATGGATTGTGGGAGAAAAGTAAAAGTCAGGAGGAGAAAAATATAACTTCAACTAGAGGACATAGCTTTGAACAAGCTCAGAAAAAAATTATGTGCTTTTTGTTGGGGTGTTTCGTTTTGTTTTGTTTCTATAAGCCCACTGTGCTGTGAGCTCTGTGGTGCAAGGACTGTTCTTGGGTCCCCATATCCTAGCAAGTGTAGCACTAAGAATATAGCAGGCACTCAATAAATATTGCTAAAGACATGATAAAATTAACTAATTAATGAGCTATTAAAAGTGCTGTGATTACCGTTATTTTTAAATCAGATTTCAGTAAAGCTTAGATACGAAAGAGTGTTCTGGGCCAAAGCTTTTCAAACGTTAATGTTTGTACAAATTACATAACTTGTTACAGATTACATCACTTACATATCTTGTCAAGATGCAGGGTCAGTAGTCTAGGGTGGGGCTGCATTTCCAACAAGTTCCTAGGTGATGCTAATGCTGCTGGTTCATGGACCACATTTTGAGAATCAAGATTCTGGGCCGTCTAATGCTTGGCGCCAATAAGGAAGTTCCAGAGTAGGGTGTCGATGAGGAGAAGTATTGGGGCAGATGACTAGCAAGGAAAGAGAAAGGCTTAGGCTAATCAGGCATGACAATGGTGGGAAGGCAGATGGCCACCTAAGGAGTATGTTCACTGTCTCTTTTGTTGTTTGCTTTGCGAAATGGAAGTTTTTATCTGTTATTTAAAATATATATATATATATATATTTCAAGAATCAGCAAGCAAGTGGGAGACAGGAACAGTGGCTGTCTCCTCATCCTTGAAATCATATTATGGCCATCCATACGGCTATATGAGGCTGGCTGAGAAGGGCTGTGAAAGCCCAGTGTCTCCCCTTATGGCACCTACTCAAGGGCCTCATTTCCTGAAGGAGATACTTTCACTACAACCACAGGAGGCCGCTTCACCAAGAGCTTTGAAGTGTGAAAGAGGGTGTTCCGGCATCACTGGGCTCTCCAGCAGGTTTCACCTACTAGCTGCCCCTCCCCCTCTCTCCCTCTGTCTATCGCTCCCTAACTCAAATCCCTCCCCCGCTGCTCTAAGGCTTGCAAATGCTGAGGATGCCAAGATGATTCGCGACACAGCTGCCCCTTCCCCTAGGCAGCCGTCATTCTCTATCATGGCTGTCACACTAATGGAGGCTATGATGTACTCAAGGAGAGTGTCCCTGTTCTGAAAATACTATTTAAGAACCTGAGTGACTCAATCTATTCACCCAGTTTACTGGCCACAAGGTTACGTGAACCTCTCATTTTAACCCCTGAAGTTATCATTTGAGCTCAAGTTTGTACAAACACAGAAAACTCCAAGAGAACAGAACTCAAGGTATGGGGAAAAACCATGCTATTCCCCACTTCTGACTCTTCACCAGAGATGAGATGTGTGATAGCTTCCTGTCTCCCCTATTATTACAGAGATTGTCCTGGAGCTGGTGCCACAGGTGTTGTCCCTGTCCCCATCATGCAGAGGAGGAAACTAAGGCCCAGAAATGCTGTGTCGTGTCCACGATCACCAGCTGGAGGCAGCCTAGTGTCTTCAGATCACAGCCTGTTGAGAAGCCAGGTGGGGCCCCAGGAAGCCCTGGGACAGGAGGTCAGAGCATGTCTCTCAGACCCCAAGACCAGGGACAGGAGTCACTCGCCAAGGGAGGGATGCACACATCTCACAATGGGGAAAGCGAGTCCCGGGCTTCTGCCTTGCTCCTCGCAGTGCCTAGGAAGCTGGACACCGCTGGGCTGCCACCCTCAGGACAACCATGTCACACACCCCTGGGGGAGGGGAGGGCGTAATTCACATAGAAGACAACGTGAAAGGCTCCCCCTGGAGGTGTGTGCATCTGCAGCCCTGGAAGGGACTCAGAGCAGAGGACCCACAGGAGAGGACCAGTGGAGGTGGCGTGCACGAGGCCCAAGGAAGGTACAGGAATTCCAGCTCTCAGGAAGTGCTCTCCAGAATGTTTCTCTTTAATTCTCTATAGATATATGTACAAAAAGAATGATAATTAAAATGGATATATTGCCTCAGGAAAATATGGCTGCCATTCATTCACTAATCACTAGAGAATTAATGAGATTATTTCCCTGCTTTGTAAAAGAAACTCAGATTATTGTCTCTTGTGTAAACTACTGAGTATTAATCCTTAATATCATGCTTTACCATAAAGACTATGCATAATAGTAATTGTATCAGTTTATATTGTTGGGTGTCTTATTTTATTACCATAATAATCTATAGGTTTTGTAGTAGTATGCTCCCAAACCTGAATTCTACAAGTGAAAAGAAAAAAAAATAGTAAAATTATTAACAAGAAATGCATGGCAAGATAGATGAGCCACCTAGAATATAAAGAGAAAAAATTAAATGCGTAGTTGAGTTTCAGGAGAAACAAAAAAACCCAATCATGACTGACACTGGTAATCTTAACAAAAAATAAGAAATGTTAAATGTACGCTTAGTGCCATTGTGCTTGATCTCACTTAATCCTGGCAACAAGCCTATAAAATTGGTGCAATTACTGTCCCCATTCTATCCCTAAGCAAAGCAAAACACAAAGGGCATCAGTAACTCGCGAACACCAGACAACTGGTAAGGGGCGGAACCGGAATCGAGTCTGGGCAGGCTGGCTGCCAAGCCCAAGCTTTTGCCAATGAGATGTACATCCTCCCTATGACCACGAAGCAACATTTGTCCCTCTGCACCTGACACTGGGCTGAGTGTTTTACATACATTATCTAAGGTGTTAGCATCCATGGCCATATCAATTCTACTTCACCCAGTCTGAAAAAAGAAACAACATCAAGAGGCCTAGAAAATGAGAGTCCAAAGAGGAAGAATTTCTTCAAGTTTATTCAGGAAAGTCCAGAGAAGGCAGCACTCCGGCCAAATGGTATGAGCAGCCCAAATAACTTGGCCGTATGGAGGGAGGTCATCCAACCGATCCCTCTTTCTCTGATGCTATAATTACCAAACCTTCTGGTTATAATTTCATTTCTTAGGGGTTTTTTTCCCCCTATAGGAAAAAAATGGAGGAACTATTGGCATCACTTCATAGCTTTCTCAGAGTAAATTAATGAATTGGCATTCTGGTTTATACATCAGTGTTTTGTGAGTTGGGATAAATCAAGTCCGTCTGTTTGATTAAACTGCCAAAGCTGAGCTGTTTGATCTATAAACATAGTGATCACACCAAAATACTGCCATCCTGAGACCCTGTTGGTAATGCAGCTGACCTCCTGGCCTTTCAAGATGCCATACCTATTTTGGGTCTAACTAAATGTGTGTGCTCATTTTTTTCATGCATTGTTTCTTCAGGCTCACACAATTTTCTTTTTGGTGAGGAAGATTGGCCCTGAGGTAACATCTGTTGCCAATCTTCCTCTTTTTGCTTGAGGAAGATTGTCCCAGAGCTAACATCTGTGCCAGTTTTCTTCTATTTTGTACAAGGGATGCCGCCTCAGCATGGCTTGACTAGTGGTGTGTAGGTCTGTGCCTGGGATCTGAACCTGCAAACCCCAGGATGCTGAAGCAGAGCTTGTGAACTTAACCACTATGCAACCTGGCCAGCCCCACCACACAATTTTTAAAACAAAAGAAACGTATATCTTGACTGTGGAATAGTTTCTATAAATTCTAAAGTATACAACTCAACAAAAAGATGGAAGAAGTAGAAGAGGAAGAGAAATAACCATTGATCAACCACCAGTGGTAGTACTATTTGGGGAGAATGACATTAAGCAAAAATTATTCCTGTTCCCAATAGAAGAAGTTGAATAGAAATATAAACCAAAGTCACACAAAATCAAGGCTAAATAAAAGCCTTAGAGAAAGTCAGAGATCTTTGGTCTATTCCTAATTTCCAGAAAATGTTTTTACAAACGGTAGGCAACTGAGCATCTGAGATCTAATTGTATCACGTCTAACAAACTGGTTTGATGTTCTCCTTTTAGAAGAGCAGATGGAGTCGTCTAAAGACTATGAGAAACCCCCGAAGAAAGATGTGACAGTCTGGGGGACAGACTTAAACTAATGTTTAAAAAATAAACGCTTTCATGAATTAGCAAGGATTTTGCAATCCAGATCTAAATGAGATTTTCATCATTCTTTAAACAATGCCAAAGTAATTTTCTGGTTTTAAAGAAGTAAAAAGGACAAGAATTTAAGAAGTTAAATAAAAAGCAATTGATGAGAAAGAGTTCAGCGTGAATACAACATCAAGGAAAGTAGCTTTGGATAGACTTCTCTTAAAAAGTTTCTTTAAAATACAGGGCAATGCAAAGAATAACGTAATAAACACTTATGTCTCTACTTGTTGTTAGTGCCATCGAGTTGATTCTCACTCCTAGTGACACTGTGCCCAGCAGAGCGGAACCCCGCCCCGTCTTTTTGCGCCATCCTCTCACCTTCCAGCCCTCTATCAGACCATGCTTGGCTACTATTCATAGGGTTTTCATGGCCAACTTTTCGGAAGTGGGTGGCCAGGTCCTCTTCCTAGTCTGTCTAGTCTGGAAGCTGAAACCTGTCTACCATGGGTGACCCTGCTGGTATTTGAAATACTGGTGGCACAGCTTTCAGCATCACAGCAACATGCAGCCATCACAGTGTGACAACCGACGGACAGGTGGTCTGTGTCCCTGATCAGGAAACCAACTGGGGCCACAGTGGTGAGAGCGCCAAATCTTAACCACTAGACCATCAGGGCTGACTATATATATACTACACAGTTTTAATAAATGCTAATATTTTGTCATGTTTGCCTCAAGTCACTTTTGAGAGAAATAAAACCTTGCATACATAGATGAAGGTCCCCATACTCCCTTTCCCAGTCCCATTCTCCTCCCTTTCTTCCCAAAAGCAAACATTATTATGAGTTTTGATGTGTACTACAACTGCTGTATATGTATGTAGTATAAAAACAGATAGTACTATATATACACAGTACAGTCTTGTACCGCATAACAACGTTTCAGTCAGTGACGGACCACATATACCACAACGGTCCCATAAGATTAGTACCATATAGCCTACGTATGTAGCAGGCTCTACCATCTAGCTCTGTGTAAGTACACTCTATGATGTTCATACAATGACAAAATCACCTAACAATGCATTTCTCAGAATGGATCCCTGTCATCAAGAGACACATTACTGTATATATATGAAATATGTGTAGTGTTAAAATACGGATCGGAAAAACATCAAACTTGTACATCTCATGCAACTCACATATCTCATGTATCTTTTAAAATATATTCTTAAAATTGCTTTTAATCTGAGAAACTTTATAAGATAAATTTCAGAGTTAGTTAACGTGGCTAAGAACCAGTGGCCATTTCTTCTCGGAAAATAATAAGAATAGAAAAAGAATTTAGAGCAAGGACTTTACTGTAGTGAATTCTGAAAGCTATTTCATAAATTATGAGAAGATATGGAGAATAGGAAAGGATTTCAAAGGTGGTGATGTGGTAAAAATGCTACCAAGAAGCTCACATTTTATAAATTTAAAATTAGAAATGAAACAAGTCCAAAATAGATTTCGAAGGCGAACCCCCGGTACTGCAAAAGATTGTGGTGGTTCCTGAAACTCTCTTCCACACATGCTGAACTACTCTCTGGGAGGAACTTAACACAGCTTCAGAAATTACACTAACTCTTCAAATCTCCAGGGTACTGTTTACAAAGTTATTATCTGATGTACTAAATTTTTTTAGCACATCAATTATTCTCCCAACATCATCTATTCCCTGGGATTAAGTTATGGTCTCTATAAACCACACAGTTTTTTGGTTACTTAAGAGTTCACGTGACTCGCAAAAGTGTTCAACTATTCACAGAAGTAATTTAGGCCACCTAGAAAATCTAACTAAACAAGTGAAATTCACTCTGATGCCACTGTGTCCATATACTTAAAGACAAGAATGGAAAAGGTCAATCTGATATATGCAAACCTATTAAAGATAGAATCTATTGACTGTACAGTCAATCCAAGTGGCCATTATGATTGGCAAGTAAAGCCAATTAAATAAAGAATGGTTCACTTATTGGTTTTATGTAGTCAGAGCTTTCGTACATTATAAATGCTCCATAAGGCTGGCTCTCGGCCAGAATTCCTGGGATCATTAACAGTCCCTTGGTAATTTTATCAAAGAGAAAGGTATCGATCCTGGTGTTCCAGCCAAATTCTAACAATATTATAGTCTACCCTCCCCAAACTCTCTCAGATTAAGTGATATGTTCTGAGAGTTCAACCATCGCCAGCTTCTAATGTGCTTCTCCCAAACCCAAGCCTCTCTCAAATAGCCAAAATAAACTCTCTCTGGCCCAACGGAGTAACACAGAAGCCTTGATGGGTTCACAGTAGCCTCTTCTCTCACCACACACTCCACAAAAAAGGTACCTATTCTAGTATTCTAATCCTTTTTAAGCAAGAGATGTGCTTTCAGTCATTCCATTGGCAGGATCAACTGAACAGGACATGGACAGATATCTATTTACAGCTATCTAATTTCTCTACAGACCATCCTAGGAGAGACAGAAAGAAGATGAAGTGTGAGGAACAAAGTTGTGAGCTTCAACTCCTGCTGGAAGAAGAGAACAAAAATAATTAGCCTTGTTGTCATTCCCCTTGGAAATAAACACTACCTTTACTGGTTCAGCAGTGGAGATTGGAAAACACCAAACAATTACATTATTTTAGCCAATTCAGAAATATGATCACTACTTTTTCCCTAAGAACTCTTAGAGGAGATCACCTTTAAAGCAGTGTAAACTACCATGGAGTGAAGTAGCCAGCCAGGTACGGTAAATGAGTGTGGTGGCCTCCCAGGCCACAGGATAACTTGGAATGAGAAATCACGGACTAGGCGATTTTCTACATCATCATCAGGCTTACAATTTTGTCAATAGGAAACTGAATAATAGGATATTTATTTGGTTGATTTCATTTGAAAAATCAGTTGATTCAGTGAGAAAAAAAATGAATTACTATGCTTTAGCATCCCATAGGTTTTAATAGGCATTACATAGGCATTAACAGGTTGCCAGAGTTTTAGTTTTCACATGCTTGCTTTATATCATGTGTGCATAGCTCAAGCTACCTACGAACCCTAGGGAGAGATTTCTTTGGTAATAAGGGTTAGAGGAATTATTATAGTGGAAAATAATAAAAATGACCATAGCTTAGAAAGCATGAATGCCATTTCTATGCATTTAAACCACAGCATAGTTGGCTGTCAAACGTAAATACATCTAGTTAACACATCAGCATATACTGAGGGTCTAAAAAATCATCTTTTCTCTTTTTAAGCAATACTGACACTCATTAGCACCTTTGAATATAATTTCACGCAATTTAATTTTTTTATTTATAAAACTGTTTCCAGGTGTGATTATTATTCATCCATCACGAGATACATTTTTAAAAATAAAAACTGACAGCATTCATTTCCAAAACTCATGTGTGCTAGTAGAACACTCTAATTATACAACAAAGTAATTTTGTTAATGTAATTTCTTTTTTTTTTTTTTTTTTTTTTTGCTGGTATTAGGTTACACTCCCTAAAGATGTTTGCAAAGTTAAAAAAAAAAATTAAACTACAAAGTCCAGGTATTTCCCATTAACACTATTCACTATTGCCTTATGGATTATATATGCAACTCAAGGTGATGTCTGGTAATTCTTTCTCAAGTTCCTTTTCTTAATCTGCATAACCAGAAACCCCAAGGACAGGGAGAAATAGCATCATTGCTATAATTGTGGGCTTATTGTTACCGAAGCAAACTGTGACAACAGCTTATGAAAGAATTACCTCAAGAGGAGGAGAAAATTCAGGAAAATTTCAGACTGACCTTATCTACTTGTGATTTCAGGCAACAAACCCCTGGTACTAAACAACTCCAGAAAGGTATTCCAGTTTAAGCAGAGATGCAGTGGCGATCATTCATTCATTTAATATTTATTGAGCACCTACTTGATGACAGGAATGTACTAAGTGCTGGGGATCCAAGGATGAAAAGGACGGGTCTCTGTTCTAGTCTGGTGGGAGGGACAGATACACGAGGGCTTTGCCCGTGGTGATCGAGTGTGGCAGACGAATTTTTCCTGAGAACGATGGTTGTTCAGGAGAAACATCAATCAGGCCGGCTCTGTAGGAAGATCTCATGTTAAAGAACAACAGAGAACAAAAGATTCTGGCCTCGGGGCCCCTCCTCCGACAGAGCCTCAGAGTCCGCCAGCAGAGACCCTGTGGTCTCCAGCTTAGAAGGTCCCCCACGCTTATGAGTGCCCACAGGCAATGTGTCCTATAGGACACTCCCTGACAATGGGGCCCCGTGGGACTCTCTGCCTGCTGCATTGTTTATTTTTCCTTTCTCGTAATTAAACCTTCTCCTAATCCTACAAGGTAATAATATTTGCAAATGGAGAACACCTGGCTCTCCAACATGATGAATTTTCTAGGCTTCTGGAGAAAGAGTTGTTCAAGCCAAAAGAAATCTAACATGCCCCGAGAAAGTAACCTGAGCCCTTCCCAGTATGAATACACAGGCGCAGGGGTTAAATGTATTTCCAGCACAGAGAAACCATGAATAGGGTGCCTCTGCGTATGTGCGTGCGTGTGTGTGTGTGTGTGTGTGTGTGTGTGACCACAGAATTCTAAGCCTGTAGGGTGTGCTTTATATCTATATCATATGTTATCCAGATACCAGTTGTATATTATAAGCTGCATATGCAATACCATATGGACACGATAAAATATCACATGTGTTGTCAGGATAATTTTACATTTAGTGCATGATTAAAATGCCTTCTATTATATACCTATCTTTTCTGTGTGTACATGGATTTGCCTAACAAATTGCTTTCATTATCAAATTCAGATATAAATCAAAGCTAAAGTCTCTTTACTTAAATTTAATAAAAAGCAATATGGAAACGTGAATACAGTTTGTTTTTCCTCCTAGATTTTTCTGCCATGCAGCATTTAACACTGGTGCAGCTGTCAATACCCATTCATCTGCTATCGGACAGCTTTTTCCTTTCACTCACTGTGACATTTTTAAAGTGGCAAAAAAAAAAAAGCTTAAAACAGCATATTTGTCACTTTTTTCTTTCTAGTGACCTTTTAAGCACTAGGGAAAATTACTCTATATGTACTAAACCCTTTAATCATTACACATACCTTCACAATAGTGCTTTATATAGGGGTATCACTTAAATTTAAGAAATTTACATGGTACGTGCTGCTGTTCATTTAATTATTCAAAAATTTAAACATGAAACCTTGTAGCTCTTAGCTATGGCAACCATGTGATGCAACTGTAATTTATATTAAGAATCATATTTTACAAGTAAAATTTCAGAAATAACTTGTATCCACCCTCAGTTTCCAGCTTTTAAGTTCTGATAAATAACAACATGAAATACTTTTTTTCAGTAAGTAAAAAATATATGTGGATGGTGAGATGTCACAGGGAAGGTTTTGAGGAGGAAAATGTAAGATTGAGTCTCAACCCTATTTTGGATCAGCTGTGTGACCTTGAGGGAGTCACTGTGTATCTCTGATTTGCTTCTGGTATTTCATCACGTGCAGAATAAGATGCTGATAACCACTTCTTTTCATCACAGTGGGACTGAGGACCAAACTAGCAAATATGTGTGAATATGCTCTGAAATCTATAAAAAATGAAGAGTAATATGACTTATAGTTCAAAAACAAATATTTTCTGTTTTCCAAAAGTGGTGGAGAAATTTAGAATTCTTATAACACACCAGAAAGAACTCAAATGTTTAAAACCAGCTAAAATATCAACATCAGCAATACATTATTTAAAGTCAGTGTCTTTTGTAAAAATAGAAACAGAAATCCTGCTGCACCTGCTATAGAGTGACATTAAAAATTACACAGGGTAAGAATTCTGGATTGCCCATTTATCTCATTTTTATTCCTATCACTTTCACTATAACTGGTGTATCTTTGGAAGTGACCTGGTCTTTTTTCTCCTACCTTCTCTAGTTAGTTGCATTCTTAGAAAAATCTGTGTGTGTTTAAACGGTACAGATATAGATAAAATGGTGTTTCATTCTATGCTTGGAAAATTGTAAACAGCATTTTTCACCCATTTGAATGGCTATTGGGAACACTTGAGGCTGTACAGAACACAGGACAATTCTTTGTGTGAGCCTGTCCTATACAATATAAAGTCTTGAGCACTCCTGCCTCCCCATGTGCTATGGTGACACCTAAGTCATTGTGGGATCTAAATCATTGGGACAATTAAAAATCTTGTCAACAACATTCCCCAGGGGATGGTATCACTGACTCCATTGAGAACTAGTGTGCTTAAGGAATGTTCCAGAGAAAACACCACAGCCTCCTCTTTCTCAGCATCTTTGGTGATCATTTGAACCCAGAAACAACAAACTGACTTCCTGAAAAGGAATTTTGATCTTGCTCATTGAGAAATCTTCTTAGGTTGACTTAAACTGTACAAGACACACTAATGGCCAATCAGAAACTATGAAAAGCAAAAGGACAGTATCATATCCTTTCTTAAGTTTTTAGAAACAGTCTCATCTCTATCTGAGTGTTGGTGTGACCTTAGGCAACTCAAGAACGTTATCAGGCCCTGCTAGTCCAGGGGTAGAGTGAGGGGCAAGATATGGAGGACGGCCATATCTTTGCTTTATGGCTGCTCTTGCCCACTGGTTTGTTGAATCCAGTGGTGTGCTGGAGCCGGCTCTCATTGGCTTTTGAGAGCCAATATAAAGATTCTGGAATTTGTGGGCTGATTGACAATACATTGGATGCTTGAAATTTGCCATGGTGGTAGTGTTCAAACCACAGAAATTGGAAGACACTGCAGATCAAGCCTCTCCCCACTGCCCAAGGCAGTCGTTAATTTACCAGTGCCCCTCTAGTTGAAGTTCTCCTCTGTCTTGTAGGAAAGGGAAACGTTGTCATCAGGGAGGCACTCTGCAAAAGGCCATAATCCTCAATGTCCTGTCTGGCCTCACAAGCTGCTCATTATAACTTTAATGCTTGGTGATAATGCTAACGTTGTCACTTGTGGACACCTCAACGCTGTTCCTCTCAAGCATCTATGCAAGTGTCTCATGGACGAGCAGCCTCTGTTCTGTGCACTGATATAGGAGCTAAAACAACTCACCCTAAACAGACACCTCTGAGAAATCCTAGCACTTCTTTCCATCAAGGAGTACATTCCAGGCCTCCCCAACCTTCTTACAGGACTTAAGATTTATTTAAAGCTTCACCTTGGGTATAAAAACAGACTCATTCATTCTTCACTCAATCTGCTGTTCCTGCAAGACCGAGCTTGGGGAAAAGCCACAATGGCTTCAAAAGGAACTTGAAACTGACAAATCCCTGAGCTTCAGTTTCTAGGCCAAAAAGAGTTAAGAGTTTTGTCAGCTTCGAGTCACTAGAGGCTTCAGAAGTCAGTCAAATCTGCCGACTCAACATATTTTGCTTTAAATAGGAAAGATGCCAACCGAAGTTAAATGACAAAAGAGATTTCCAGGGAGTTCTAAAACGAAGGAGAAGGGAATATGTAGTAATAGCAATGATTCCTACTTCAAACAACCCGACAGCACTTTCTCTAGCTAGTCTGTCTCTTTCTCCGTCGGCTGTGTCTTCTGAGTGAAGTATGGTTTCGGCCATTTTACAAGTGGTAAAATTAAAATGGTCCGATAAATAAGCCAGTTCTAGGACATCTGGAGAAATCTGAACTAAAATTCTGGTCTTCTGATATCTCCCTCTCAATCATTCTGACTCTAGATACATGTTTCCCACTTGGTAACGTGAAGATAACATAACTCAATTATCCCTTGAACTACATATAAGCTCAGGCCTTTTTTTTTTTTTTTTTTTAAGTATGGGACACATTCTGTTTTGTTCCTTTTTTTTAAAGACTGGAACCTAAGCTAACATCTGTTGTTAATCTTCTTCTTTTTTCTTCTACTTCTCCCCAAAGCCCCCCAGTACATAGTTGTATATTCTAGTTGTGAGTCCCTCTGGTTGTGCCATGTGGGACACCACCTCAGCATGGCTTGATGAGCAGTGCCATGTCCACACCCAGGATCCGAACTGGCGAAACCCTGGGCCACCAAAATGGGGAGTGCGAACTTAACCACTAGGCCATGGGGCCAGCCCCTAAGCTTAGGCTTTTATGCACATGAATCTCTTTTTGAATAGTTGAGAATAGTCAAACATTCATTTAGTTCAACTGAATTCTAGCATCTTTTAAAAAAATCAATATAAGCTACAATAACACCATATGCTATTTGCTCCTTATATCTTTATTCTCTTCTTCCTTTTTTTAAAGCAACATTATTGAGAGATAATGAGCATACAATAAACATAGTAAGTGTATGATTTGACGTTTTGATATACGTATAAACCCATGAAACCGCTACCACATTCAAGACAGTAATTATTCCATCTCCTTCAACATTCCTCAGGCCTTTTGTAATTCCTCACGCCTACCATCCCACCTGCACCCATCCCCTGGCAACACCTGATCTGCTCTGTCAATATAGATAAGTTTCCATTTTCAAAGTTTTATAAAAATACACTCATACAATTACGTACTCAATGTCGGGCCTCTTCCACTCCACACGATAATTTTGAGCTATATCCGTGTTGTTGCATATATCAGTAGTTCCTTGCATTTTATTACTGATTGACATTCCATTGTATGCATATGCCACAATTTGTTGACCCATTCACTTATTGAAGGACATTTGGCTATTTCCCACTTTGTGGCTATTTACAAATGAAGTTGCTATGAACATTCATGTAAATGTCTTTGTATGGACATACAATTTCTTTTCTCTTAGTAACCTACCTTATCTTAGCGTAGAGTGGAATGGCTGGATGATGTGTAGGTGTGTGTTTAACTTTTTAAGAAACCTACAAACTTTTCCAAAGTCACTGTTCCATTCTATTTTCCCAAAAGCATGCTTTGAGAGTTGCAATTCCTCCACATCCTGGCCAACACTTACTATGTCAACCTTTTTAATTTTAGCTATTCTACTAGGTGTGTAGTGGTATCTTATTGCAGCTTTAATTTGTATTTCCCTAATGAATAGTGATATTGAAGATTGGTTCATGTGTTTATTTGCCATCTATGTAGCTTCTTTTGTGAAGTCTTTTTAAATCTGTTGCCCATTTTTAACTACGTTGTTTTCATATTATTGAGTTTTAAGAGTTCTTTATATGTTGTGGATACAGTCCTTTAGTAGATACATGATTTGCAAATATTTTCTCCCAGTCTATGGCTTGTCTTTTCATTCCCTTAACAGTGTTCTTCTGAGAGGAGAAGTTTTTAATTTTGATGAGGTCTAATTTATCAATATTTTATTTTATAGATCATATTTTTGGTGTCATATCTAAGAAATAATTGCCTAACCTAAAGTCACAAAGATTTTTACTTATATTTTCTTCTAGGTGTTTTATAGTTTTATATTTTACATTTAGGTCTATGATCCATTTTGAGATTTTGAGTTAATTTTTGCATATGGTGGAAGGTTTGGATTGAAGTTTGTTTTGGTTTGCATATAGATATCCAATTATTCCAGCACTATTTATTGAAAAGGCTATCCTTTCTCCACTGAATTTTCTCTACACCTTTGTCAAAAATCAGTTGTACATATATGTGTGGGTCTGTATCTGGACTTTTCTGTTTCATTGATCTATTTGTCTATCTTTATGTTATTACCATAGTTTATTGATTACTGTAGCTTCATAGTAAGTTTTAAAATCAGGTGGCATTAGCTTTCTTATTTTGTTCCTCTTTTGCAAAGTCATTTTGACTATTCTAGGTCCTTTGCATTTCCATGTGAATTTTAGAATCACCTTGTCAATATCACACACACGCAAAGCCTGCTAGGATTTTGATTGGGTTTATATTGAATATGTAGATCAATCTAGAGAGAATTGACAATTGTATTTCTATGTATGTGCAACAAACATTCAAAAATTAAAAATAACATCAATTACAATAGAATCAAAAATATGAAATACTTAAAAATAAATCTGATAAAAGATGTGAAAGACATGTTCACTGAGAACTACAAAATACTGCTGAGAGAATTACAGAAAACCTAAATAACTGGAGCACTGTACCTTGTTCAGAGGTCAGAAGACTCAGTCCTGGAACGATATCTTCTTCCATTTAATAATAGAAGCCACTGTGGTTTAGCGTCTTTCGGAGGTAGTTGTGGCATTTGACTATGTTCTTCCTAAAGGAATCTGAGCAGAGGAAATATCTATGACCCCTGGGTCATATCTTTTTCACTTTCTCTTTTTCCCTTCCCATGGGCTGGTGAAGATAAGGATAGCTCTCTAGGGCAGTGTATTTGTAAGGATTGAAGACTGAGGGATGCATAATAATTATAGGTAGTAAATTTTCCATGTACATTTTGACACTTTGAAAAGTTGGATAAATAATAAAGTTACATAATATGCTATATCAGAGATAAAATTTATAAATTGTCATATATGTCCGTCTTAAAAATTAAAGGATAAAAATTTTTTTTTACCATTTTCCCTTTGTGCATTTAATTTAATTTCTTTTCTTTTTCCTCTAAATTTGAAGAGGAACTATGGGGTTTTTCTTTTCCCTCCAATGTATCTACTTTTTCCAATCCACTCCCATCATGCAGGTACTTTACTTGTCAACAGCAGCAAGAATTACCCAGAAGACTCTTTCAAAGGAATTAAAAGTTATGAATAGCCCTAGTTGCTGAAAGTAGTAGAAATAATGCTTTAAGTAATATTCACACTTGATTGTTCTAATCAAATCTTCAAGCAAGAAGAAAGGAAAAGAATTATGACCTGGAAAACATTTATTATTTTAATCAGATACATGGATAGATAGATAGAACCTTTTAATCTGATATATATATAAAGATGCTTCCCAAAATATAGTCAAAGTGCAGTCCAATAAGTCTTGGTGGAAATTTTTCAATGATTCATCATGAAGCACTTCTTATGATGCTTGAGCAAGCCTGTCAAACGACCTGAATACTTCCTGGTGACAGGAGATTCAAGTGGTCACAGTTCATTCAATATTCTACTTATTTGTCAAGCACCTACTCTATATCAGGCAGCCTCTTCAATTTTTGAACAGCTATAATTGTTTAAAAGTTCTAACTCCTATTGAGATGAAATCCTCCTGTAATAGCTTCAACACAACTCTGTTGCAGAAACACATTGTACGAGGGTAGGGGATATAGACACAACTGCCTTCAGGGAGCTCACAGTGCCATGAGTTTAGGGACAAGGGCTCTGGCAATGGAATTAACAAACGCCAATACACAGATGTGCAAAGTGCTGTGAGAAACTAGAGGAAGAATCCACTAACCCTGCTGAGGGAGTGGTCAGAGAAGACTTCAGAGAGAACATAGTATTAGAGAGTGTTCTGAAAAATGAATAGGAATCAAAGAGAAAGAACCTTGAAGGTACAAGGAAGAGTATGGCTATAAGCATGGAAACATAAAAGAGCATGACATATTTAGGAAACTTCCAGTAGCTAACTACGTCCCAAATAAAAGATTATGGAGTAGAAGAGGCAAGTTAGGAAGAGACTTGCACATCATGCTAAGGAGTTCGGACTTTCTTCTCCAAGCAATGAAGGATCAGTAAAGAATGTTAAGAGAGAGAGGGCCGTGTTTAGCTTGGAACAATGACTCTGACTGAAGTATAGAGAATGAATCAGAGAAAGGAGAAAACATAAGAAAAAATAGAGAGGAGACCTGTAAACGGTTTACAAGTTTCTTTCCGATCTTTTTCCTACCCTCTCTCAGTTCCTTCCTCCTGAAATAGGAAATATGTGTAAACCAAGGGAGTAGAAGCGAGGATACAGAGGAATCAACAGATTTGAGAGATAAGGAGATAAGATCATCATCTGTACTTAATGACCAATTCAATATGGGGATTGAGAGAGAGAGCTCTGCTTCGGCCCCCTGGAGCACCACAAAATTTTTCCCTATGTCAACTCTTCAGTCACTTGAGAATAATGATCACATTCTTTCCCTCACCGCCCAAACAAACCAATGCTCATCTCTTCAATCTAAGAACGATAAAATGCCATTCCCCAGTCCGACTGTCCTCCAGTGTTTAATTAGGTAAAGAGGGTGCCTGATCGAAAATTTCTCAACTCAACAATGTACTCAAAACTCAGCCAGCAGAGAAATGCCTTCCTCTTCAGCCTATAGGTGTTTATACCAGCCAAAACATCTCCCTCACTGTTCAGTTGTCAAGAAAATATATTAATGCTTTGCAATCAAGAACAAAAATAAAATCACTCAGAAATAAAAGTTTAACATTTCATATTTTTGGCACTTAAAATATTCGTCTATTTGTGCTATCCTAACATGAGCATATGACTTGCAAAGTGAGGTAGCCACAAATCAGGCGACTGTAACACCCCTCCTCACAGACGTTTGTCAGGAAAAATCATTAGTATACTGGCTAACAGAACAGTAATAAAGCAGTGCATCTCATCTCATCTGGTCCTTATTCAACAACAGCAAAGAGTTCCAAAGCAAAAGACAAAAACAATTAGAATTATCATTATCCTGTACTCAACCCTACTGATGAAGCACATTTCTTGATGCTGGCAAAACTCCTGGGCCTCATCTTTATTTTTTAACCTATTGATCCTTTTCCATCAGTGACAGACTTGTTCTGCCACAAGAGATGGGTTTCCAAATTGGCCTGAGGGAGGCACATGGGTTAGAAACAATATTGTCATTGGTCTAGTTTTGGCAGGATTGGTGGAAAATCAGACAACTGTTATGTTTTGGAGTTGTGGGCTAATAGTGCCCTCTGTTTTCCATTTTTGCTCGCATCAACAGAATCACCAGATGGCCAAGAAGCCACTGGAATAGAAGCAATGTTCCCATACAGTGGAAAAAGATGAACCCTGTAAACACTCTATCTATCTAGTAGCTTAAAATAGCAACCTACATGGTTAAAGGTGAAGAAAAAAAAAGAATACATAACAGAAACTCTCAAAGCCTTACTCCTTTCACCAGCATACCTGGTCTCTTTGGAGCAATAAATTCATTGCAGATTCCAGCACTCTCAGAATATCTCACCCATCCTCTCAAACGCCAAACCTTGTAGCCCAGTGGATCACAATCACCTGCAAGAAAACTCGCCAGAGATTCTGAGTCAGTGAGTCCACAAAGGAGCCTAGAAATCTGTAATTTTAAAAAATGTTTCCAGATAATTCTAATAGTCACAGTGGGGAACCATTTAGAGGAGTCTGAGGTCTCCCTGTGAGGGCGCTGGACAGGGAAGTAATCAGTTGGATAGTTTTTCAGCGTACATCCATCTTCTGCTCCCACCCCAAGGTTTCTTCTGTGCCTCCAAGTGGATAGAGGGTATAGTACCCAGGATGAGTACGATCCCCAAACACTCTTTGGAATGAAGAATCAGGGAACTCCCTGGAGGAAAAAACCCCAACAACTTCCTCTCTGAAACTGTGAACTTTTAGAACTAGTAGGATTCAATTATGAAACCACTATCTTCCTCACCATCACCCTCAATTTTGGTTTATTCTGATGAGACTAGGTCATCTTCTGCTGCTGGAAGAAATTCTGTGAAGATGGAACTGGTTTTTCCATGCATTCTCAGATAATAAAGTCATTTTGTCTGAAAAAGAGTCTCATTTGATAATTAAAAGTCAAGTCGAAACTACAGAGTTTAAAGTTAAAATTTCCCTCTTCTGCCATTTGAACTGCACTCCCAGTTTGGGCCTACACATTCAATCTTTTCTCCATTTCCTTTCTTGCTTCTCCCCCTCCTCCACCTCACTCAATCAGCTTCCTCTCCCCTACTCAAGATTGAAGATGGGACTGGGGTCAGGATAAGGAAGGGAGAAGAGGTAAGGATACTGAGAGGAAGGTCTTGCCTGGCCAAAATTGATGCAATCTGAGAGAGTTCCCTCCGGCTAGCTGACGTATACATCTAACTCTCACTCATGAGATGCACTAAGGGTTCTTTGAAGCACTCCTGCCCCCACTGAGACCTTGCCCCTGCAGAACCAGGGGAATTTATTTCCTCTGGCTCATGGCTCACAATTCCTCCATCCAGGTCCTGACTTCCACCACACACCTGCACCCTTTCTCTAATGAGCTATCCTTGCACTCCTTACCCCAAGTACTTGGGTGGGACCTAAGGCAATTCAAGGCCAGCTTTCTATTGCACATGTGGCCCACATTTGATCCATGGAAGAGACTCGTGTGTCATTCCCTGTCTCACCATCAAAGCAGAAAGTTCTAGTAGAGTATCTTGCTTTTAGGGCTTTAAACGTGTGTCAGACACCAGTCAGCTGTGTCCCCCAAAGAGCAGGGAGCCATGTTGGGATCTCCAATGTATCCCTTTGAAGCCCATTTTGCTTCACTTGAGGCTAAGAAGAAGCTCCTCTACTCCATCCCTGTGAGGGAAGGGGATGGGCAGCACACTAAAAGCTCCCTCTAAAAAATCCTCTCTTATATCTCCAACCAACCAACTCCTCTCAATCTCTCCAACTTCCTTCATAGATCGGAGACGGATGGGCTGCAAAAGCAGATGAGAGCTGCCATCTCCTCAAAATGTGTTTAAGTGATCTTGCACCCCCCTTGGCATGCACTGCTTCTATTGTCTTGAGGTCTTGGATGAAACAGAGATTTAGAGAGTCGCCTTTTACAGTTGGTGGCTTGAATCCTAGTCCTTTAGACTGCCAAACTGAGAAGGGCAATGGATTTCCATTAGAGGATCTGAACATGCCCTGCATTCAGTTGGCTCTTTGACATTTGAAGTCTGGGCAGACTGGCAGTTCCCATTTGCCAAAGAGCAATTACTTCTGTAGTAATTAGGTCTGAAATCATGTTGCCTCTTTGCATCAAAAGCAGTTATCTGCACAAGATAACATTCAACCAGGGCAGACACAGAAGAGTAAATAAACCACCAATGTTTCTTCAACCAGATGCAGCGCTGAATTTCATAGCAGATAAAGATTCTGAGAGTATTAAATATTGCAAGGTTATAATCATAAGAATATCAAAGAGATTTATTAATTAAAGCCAAAATCTGGAAACAAAAACTGAAGTGATTATTATTTATATTATAATAGGAAAGAAACAGGGGGACAAAGGGGGAAAAAAGAAAGAATCTTAAGTGGGAAACTAGAAAGCAAAATTTAGATATATCAAGGATTCTAAAGATCACCTAGTTTGAGCCCTTTGTTTTACATAAAATAATAATAGTAGTAGGCAACTCTAGCGAGTATTTACTATGTTTTAAGCACTTTCTGTAAGTTATTTCATTTAATCACCACATATGAAAGGCTGTGGTAGACTTCTGTTCTTCGTTTCACTTATTCCTTCTCTCCACACACTAAGGTGGGCAGAGTATGTTTCTCCACCCCATTGATGTTGGGCTTGGCCATGTGACTCGCTTTGACTAAAGGGTTGATAGCACATGTAACACAAGGAGAGGAATTAAGTGTGTTTGTGCAATTTTACTTGTCATCTTGCATTCTTGAAATTGCTGCTAGTGCGAAGAGAATGGAGAAACATTTGGAGCAGACCTAGACTCAATCTGAAGCCTAGAGCCAAGGCCAATCGTCCTGAAGCAAATATGGCCCAACAAACTTGCAGATCGTTACCTAGGAAAATTAAGGCTTGGGTAAGCAGAGTTCTGGGCAGATTTGTATGTGGCATTATTTTGGCAACTGCTGACTGATATGGAGGCTAGACAAAGACGAAGACTTTCTGCTCATCACCAGGACTGAAAGAAAGTTCAAAATAGTCACATTCCCAGTTTTTCCCATATTACCTATTTGTCTCAGTTTAGATACTTTGACTCTAACCTCTGGTATTGCTGGAAGTTAAGGATTTTATCTGGAAAAGAGTTCTACGAGGAACTCACAGAATTTATAAATTACTAAAAGAACTGAAAATATGCCCTCTTCCCCCCACCTTGGTTTTTTTGATGTTTGCTCTGTGTGAGATGTAAAGACAACCGAACAAACGTCTACAGCTTGACTCAAGCAACACATCAGCTTTAGGATGAGCAGGAATAAAGGAGACGGGCAAAAGTTTTTCATGCCAAAGGGACCATCAACTGCCAGGACCAGAAGTGAAAAATCTTCAGCATTAAGTGATGGGCATTTCTTGAGAGCTCATGCAATATTAGGCTGACAGCAAAGATGGCAGTAGGGAGCGAGTGCTGGGGCTGGGGCTACAAATAAAAGCATGAGAGAGATCTTCCCCTTTGGAAATGTTATCCTCATTAAAAAGAAGCTCTCAGAGGTTCAAATTCATTGCTTCAAACCACCAAACACTCACAACTGCATGGAAAGTAAATAATTTGCTTAAAAAGTAAATTTCAAATTTCTTAACAAACTAAAACATCTACCCCACCAAATACAACTTATAGCAAATATCAACAGAATGGGGAAAAATTTAAAGCATTAACTTTAAAATTAGAAACAAGATTAAAAAAGGCTGATATCACCACTTCTATTCACGTTATACAGGATGTCTGAATCAGTAAAGTAAGAAAGAAAAAAGAAGTCAAAAGCATGAGAAATGGAAAGGAAAAATCAATAACCATCATTATTTACAGAATGTAAGGTTGTATATATAGAAAACTCAAAAGATTATATAAACAAAGTGTTAGAACAATTAAAAGATTTTAACAAGGCAGCTGGATATAAGATTATTAGTTTTAAAATCAATATTAAAAAGTCAATTGCACTTTTAGATACTAGGAACCAACATTTAGAATATACAACTTTTAGAAATATCACTGAAAAAACAAAAATTAAAAAAAGTGTGTGAATAAATTTAACAGAAGCTTTACCAGCTCTCTAGGAAGAAAAATATAATACTTTACTGGAAGGCATGAAAGATGATTTAAATAAACGAGAGATATACCATGGGTTATATGAACATATATGTATTATAACCATGTCAGTAATCCCTGTGTTCTACATATTCAATTTAATTCCGATCACAGTCCAATAAGATTTTATGGGACATTAAAAGCTAATTTTTACAAACCAAATGGAGATTAATGGATGGATAGAGAGATGGATAGTTATGTGACAAAGCAATATAGTAAGATGTTAATTGTAGAATCAAGTAGTGGGTTCACAGGCGTTTGTTTACTATAAAATTCTTTGAATTTTTTTTCATTTTTGAAACTTTTCATAATGAAATATTGAGATGAAATTATATGGAAAGGTCAAGGGCTAAGAACAGGCCAGACACTCCTGAAAAGGAAGATTAGGTGATTTACCACAAAGCAAAAGTTTGAATAAAAGTTATGATAATTGAAAGAGTGTGGTATTGGTGTGAGACTAGAAAAATGAATCAACGGAATATAACAGAGAGCAGGCATTTATGGAAACACTATTTACGTCAGACCTGACATTATAGATCCTGGGGAAAGAATGGACCATTCAATAAATGGTACTAGGAAAACCGGTTATGCATGTCAAAAATAATAAAAATATTAAAGAAAAAACCTTAAAACTTTTATGAAAAAAAGTAAGAGAATGTCTTATAAATAACTTTACAAAAGGGAAAGTTTTTTTTAAATGACAAAAAAGCATAACCCATGAAGAAAAAGACTAATAAATTTTGTCACATTAAAATTAAAAACTGCTGGGGCCAGCCTGGTGGTGTAGTGGTTAAGTTTGTGCACTCCGCTTCAGTGGCCTGGGGTTCTCAGGTTCGGATCCAGGCATGGACCTACAGACCACTCATCAAGCCATGCCGTGGCAGCACCCCACATACAAAATAGAGGAAGATTGGCACAGATACTAGCTCAGCGACAATCTTCCTCAGGCAAAAAGAGGACGATTGGCAAGGGATGTTAGCTCAGGGCTAGTCTTCCTCACCCAAAAAGCACAAAAAAACTGCCATTCAACAAAAGATAGCATTAAGAGAGTAAAAGATTACCCCATAATCAGAAGTGGTTATTTTCAACTCATATAACTGAGAAAAGATTACGACATTTTATAAAGAACTTTTATAAATCTTTGAGAAAAAGATAACTTTATAGGAAAAATGGACAAAATACACAAACAGGCATCTCACAGATGCAGCACAAATAAACCATCCACATATTGAAACATGTCCAAAGCACTATTATAGAAGAAATACGAATTAAAATGACAATGAATTTTTTTAATTGGGTAATATGTATATGAATGTTCATTTTACTAATATTTTTTAAACTGGATACGTATATACTATTTTATATGTGATATAATTTATCACATATGTCTATTAAACATATATTTCTTAATTAACAAAAATTTTAAGTGCAGAAGAACACTGAAAAGCCTAATAGGGAAGTAAAAATCTAAAAAGCTCATCTAGCTGGAAAAAGATAAGCAAACTCAGAAATCTGAACATTTAGTGCCCCTCAGCTTTAAAGGAAATAAACCAAACCAAAGGTGGTACTGGCTTATAATGTACTTTAGTAAATTTGCTAAACCTTCCATAAAGTATGATCTAGAAGCTTAAAAACCACATGAGACTTCATGAAGTCACATTTATTACCCTCCTCAAAATTTATGAGTTGTGTTTAACTACACCTTTCTGTCCTAGGAAAAAGAGCAAGGGAGTGGGAATTATAACCAAATATCTCTTTTCTTCCTTTCTTCCTTCCTCCCCCCCTTCCTTGCTTCCTTCCTTTCTCCCTCTCTTTGTCCCTCCCTCTCTGCCTCCCTCCCCTCTTTCCTTTCACTTCCTTCCCTCCTTTCTTCCATCCTTTCTCTCTCCTCCTATATTAGTTTTTTATTACTGCATAACAAGTTCAAAAAAATATATAGCAGCTTAAAACAAAACAAATTTATTATTTCACAGTTTCTGTGGGTCAGGAGTCCAGTCATAGATGAAGTGGGTCCTCGACTGAGAGTCTCTCCAGGCTGAAAGCAAGGTGTGGCCAAGGCTGTGAGCTTACCTGTGACTCAGGGTCCTCTTCCAAGATCGTTCAGGTGGTTGGCCAAATTCAACTCCTTGTGGGTGTAGGACTGAGGTCCCAGTATTCTTGCTGGGTCTGAGCTGGGGGTCACCCTCAGCTCCTAGAGGCTGCCCTCAGGTCCTTGCTACATGGTGCTCCTATGATGTGCAAGTTACTTCTTCAAAGCCAGCAAGAGACTCTCATGCTTTAAATCTCTCTAACTCCATTTAGGGGGTTACCTGATTAGGTCAGGCCCTCCTAGGATAATCTCTCTTTGATTAACACAAATTCAACTGACTAGGGACTTTAATTACAGCCAAAACCCACAAATTATTTAAGATGTCTGAAATATAGAGTGACAGGTGGCACTGAGTGGGAGAAAGCTAAAGAAATAAAGGCTAAGTCACATAGGACTTTGTAAGCCATATATGGAATGTGGCTGTTGTCCTAGCAACAGTTAGAAACCATTGAAGGAGTGAAGGATTTTAAGAACAAAAATGTTAGAATGGAATGGTCACATTTGCATTTTAGAAGGATGTCTCTAGGGGGCAATACGAAAGCTAAAGAGGGAAATTCACTTAAGGGAGTGTTTGTGGGATGAAAGGGGAAGACGTGGCAAAAATAAGCCTAGAAACTACACCCAAAATACTATGGGATGCTCTCAGAAACTCTTTAATTTGAAAAACAATTACTCAGCATCTATTCTATGCCCAAGAACAATGCTTATAACCAGAAAAAAAGTCATGCCTCTCCTGCCCTAGTCTAATACAAACACACACACTAGGCTTTTGGTAAAATAGCTGAGAGAGAGGAAAAGTCAAAATGCAAATGAGAATCAAAACTGCATGGTACAGGCACAGGAACAGACACACAGATCATGGAACAGAATTGAGAGCCCAGAAATAAACCCACACATCTATGGACAGCTAATTTTTGACGAAGTAGCCAAGAACATATAACGGAGAAAGGAAAATCTCTTCAATAAATGATGTTGGGAAAACTGAACAGCCACATTCAAAAGAATGAAAACAGAACATTATCTCACACCATACACAAAAATTAACTAAAAATGCAATAAAGACTTGAATGTAAGACCTACAACCATAAAACTCCTAGAAGAAGACATAGGGAGTAGGCTCTTCAATATCAGTCTTAGCAATATCTTTTTGAATGTGTCTCCTCAGCCAATGGAAATAAAAGAAAAAATAAACAATTGAGACTACATCAGACTGAAAAGCTGCTACAAGGCAAAAGAAGGAGAAAATATTTGCGAATCATATATCTGATAAGGGGTTTAATTTCCAAAATGTGTGAAGAACTCATATAATTCAGCAACAGAAAAAACAATAAATCAAGCAAAAAATGGGCAGAGGGGCACTAGCCCAATGGCCCAGCAGTTAAGTTCACTTGCTCCACTTCGGGAGCCCAGGGTTCACCAGTTCAGATCCTGGGTGTGGACCTGCACACCGCTTGTCAAACCACGCTGTGGCTGGAGGCCCACACACAAAACGGAGGAAGATGGGGAGGGATGTTAGCTCAGGGCGGTCTTCCTCAGCAAAAAAGGAGGAGGATTGGCGGTGGATGTTAGCTCAGGGCTAATTGTCCTCAAAAAAAAAAAAAAAAAAATGGGCAGAGGATCTGAACAGACTTTTTTCCAAAGAAAACGTACAGATGGCCAACAGGCACATGAAAAGATGTTCAACATCACTAATTATTAGGGAAACGCAAATCAGAACTACAATGAAGTACCACCTCACACACGTCAGAATAGATGTTATGAAAAAGACAGGAAATAACAAGCGTTGGAGAGGATGTGGAGAAAAGGGAGCTCTCATACACTGCTGGTGGGAATGTAAATTGCTGCAGCCACTATAGAAAACAGTATGAAGATTCCTCAAAAACTTAAAAATAGAAATACTGTATGATCCAGCTATTCCACTTCTGGGTGTTTATCCAAAGAACATGAAAACTCTAATTGGAAAAGATACATGCACCCCTATGCTCACTGCAGCATTATTCACAATAGCCAAGACTTGGAAACAACCTAAGTGCCCATCAACGGATGAATGGATAAAGAAGTTGTGGTGTATATATATACACAACGGAATACTACTCAGCCATAAAAAGATGAAATCTTGCCATTTGAGGCAATATGGATGAACATATCTTGAAGGTATTATGCTAAGCAAAATAAGTCAGAGGGAGAAAGACAATTATTGGATGACTTCACTCATACATGGACGATAAACACATAGAACAGATTGGTGGTTATCAGAGAGGGACAGGGTTGGGGGGAAGGAGAAAGGGGTAAAGGGACATATGTGTATGGTGACAGATGGCACCTAGACTTTTGGTGGTGAACACGGTGCAGTCTATACAGAAGCTGAAATATAATGATGTGTACCTAAAATTTATATAATGTTATAAACCAATGTCACCATAATTTTTTTAAAAAAATATGAAGGTGGAAGATTTCTTCTGGGACACAAAAGATAGAGTTTCAAAGGAAGAACTTCCTTTTCTGACAATAAGTGAGGACAAGGGGAATCCACATGCATGCTTTTCCATAGAGTATTTCTGTCTTCTTCTGTAAAGGGGATCCTTAGCCATGTGTGTATGAATAAGTGCACACGCTCTGTTTCAGTATTGCTCAGGATGAAGGACCAAGCTTGTTTTTAAAATTACCATTCACATACTTATGTTTTTGCAAAATATAATGAAAATAAACCATAGAATAAAGAAATTTTTAAAAACAAAAAAATGCAAAAGAATAAAATTTAGGGGAGAAGTTTAGCAGACTGCAATCCATACCACATTGTCCTCTGTTGTTGCCACGCCACGTGGGTAAAATTCTATTCTTAAATGCCCTTAGGGGCTGGTCCAGTGGCGCAGCGGTTAAATTCGCACGTTCTGCTTCTCCAAGGCCCTGGGTTCGCCGGTTCGGATCCCAGGTGCGGACATGGCACCGCTTCTCAAAAGCCATGCTGTGGTAGGCGTCCCACGTATAAAGTAGAAGAAGATGGACATGGATGTTAGCTCAGGGCAAGTCTTCCTCAGCAAAAAGAGGAAGATTGGCAGTAGTTAGCTCAGGCTAATCTTCCTCAAAAAAAAAAAAAAAAAGTCCTTAAAGTTAAAGGGATATAGGAAACTTGGTCAGTTACAAAAGTCTTTGTGTCCACAGGATAAATCATTCAGGAGAAGAAAGAATATGCTTAGCAGTGAGATTGAGTGGAAGTTTTTCCCATGGATCCTCTGTTATTTTACGTAATACACCAAGCCTCGAAGAGGTCAAAAGAGAAGAGTGACCAGCGCACAGCTGGGTTTGCCAAAAAAGTTCTCCTGACGAAGGAAAGCGAGAATATGGCTCTGCAGAGAGAAGGGGTGAATCCCAGTGATAAATTTATCTCCAATGCAACATGTGATTACTTCTCATTTGATTTGTCAAATGGTTTATTTTGTGATTGGAGCATCCTGTGCGTATAATAAATTGCTAACTTCATCTCCTGACCAACTTGTAAATCTTCGTCCTTTGCAGGGATTAACTACTTGCTAAATTCATTTACCAAAATTAAAACTAAGTTTCAGAATGCTTCCCTCCAAATCCCAAGAAACTAAGATTAACTTTTGGCAGATCCTTCCCAGACTGAACACCAGGGGGCGACATCAATGGAAGTGACTAACAGGAGCTACCTAAGGTCTGGGGGAGAAGCGGACCGACATTTCCCCCATGTGATACACTAGCCGTTAACCTAAGAAAATACATGCCCTGAGGCTCTCCATCCTAATGGAACATTTCCAATTAATATTTAGAATATCTGTAGGAATTCTGTTTTGCACTAGTACCAGAGCTCTCTACAAGTCTATCAGACCTCCTCAGCACTCTAAACCAGAATTTATTAACGCAGCCTTTTTTAATCATTCTAGAAGCATCCGTAGCAGCGGCAGAATGAAACGTCAAATCCAGACTGAATTAGTCATAGCTTGTCTGTAATGCTGTTCTGAAACAAGGTCATTAGCTAACGCTTTTATGGCCTGACCCCTGCTCCGTTGGAGTTGTATCATCTACATACTCATCGTAGAGAAGCGCAGTCCTCTTCCGTCTGCCTTCTCCCTTGTCAGTTTACAGCCTGTGGTGCTGTCTTGGGGCCTTAGAGGCATTTGATCCAAATATCCACATTCGCACAAAGTATTCCAGCACCTTCCCAGTACAATCCTTGACATTTTCTCTTCCCTCCCCGAGAGGCGCACACTGTGAACCTGCTCTGTCTTGCATGTGAAATGGCAGCTGGGCTCCCTAATGGTTCCCTCAGATCCTCTACCTCCTTCATTCCTCAAAACAAACTCTTTGCCTCAGTTCATAGCAGGTCTGATGACGCCCTAAATAAAGTGCCATCGAGACTTCGCATCCCACCGAAGGGTACAGGTTCGACCCAGATGGAGGTATAAAACGGCGTGTGCCCTATCAAAGTATTCCCAGATTCCCTTAATTACACTTTCTGGAACTGTTCCCTTTGCACCCTCTAAACCAGTGGTGAGCGAGCTTTTCTTTTTCCTTTGGGGGCTGCTAGCTTATAATACAATCATTTAACTGGGGATCACTCAGGTTATGCTAATTCTGTTCATTTTATAAGCATCTGGTAAAGCTGGCACTACTGCCCCTGCATGGTTGCCGTGCGCTGTGGGAAGCAATTTATGTGATTTATTTTCACCGATCTTTACAATTCTGTAAGATATGTTCAATTATCAATATCCACTTAAACATGAGGAGACCAAAGCACCAGGAGGGTATATAATGTGTCTGAAGTCACATAGCTAGTGAGTGGCCAGACCAGGAGTCGGATCCTGGTCTGTCCGGCCCCAGAGCTGGGATGCATTCACTGATGACTTCCTTCTCCTTCACCACGGGCAAAACTCCTAAGTAGGTCCTAGAGTCATGTGGATGTGTGAGTCCCATGGATACAGAAGACAGTATTTCTGCCCCACTTCCACCAGGAGCTTAAATTCCAAGAAAAACATGTTAAAAGCTATTATACAGTTAAGAGCGGAGTGGTGGTCCAGCATGGAGGATGAAATAGCTAACTCAGTCTAGAGGCCTGAAGAAAGCTTCCCCAGGGGAGTGGCATTCAAGCTGTAAACGTGATGAAGAATATTCAAGCAGAAGAACAGGCAATGCACTAAGCCACAGTGTTAAAAGAGGGCACGTCCCAGGAAAGGCAAGAAGCTTGACGTGACAGCAAAAGAGCCTGGGACAGTGGAGGGAGGAAGAGGAGAGTGACAGGAGACTAAAGAGGTTAAGTTGGGCCTTAATTGCAATGCCATAAAGTCCGGATATTATTTTCCAGGTAAGGGAGCCAATTGCTTTTCGCAAGAGATTGCATTATTAATGTTGACTTTTGAGCTTTTTATTTATAAGGAATATTAGCCAAGAGGAAGTGTGGATAATAGAGAGCAGTAGAGAGAAAGGCCAGAAGCAAAGGCACCTGTTTGGAGGCCAGGTCAGTAGTGAAAGTGAGACGCGGAGAAGGCCTGAGCCAGCCCAGTGGCAGTACAGCGGGAAGGAAAGGCCAGAACAGGATGCATTTAAAACTTGTCCTCACTGCTTACCACCATCTTTTATACCACATATTTACTTAATGACCTCTTTAGTTTCTGTCTCCCACTAAATTGTAAGTTCCATGAGAGCAGGGGATTGTGCTGAAACCCTAGTGCCTAGGATACTGCGCCACAGAACCTATATGAGTACATTTAGAATAAATGAAGTAAACCAAAAGGAATTTAGGGACTGATCGGATTTAATAGATGAGAATGTTAGATGACGAAAATTTCCAGCTTGGGAAACTGGATGGTGACAGTGATCAAGAATTCATAAGACAGTTTTAAAGTGTCTACAGAATTCCAGATTGATATATGTTGAAGGCTGTTAAACTTTGGGACAGGAGGACCAGAGAATAGCTGAAACTGGCTTGAGAGATATTCTAGAGTATAGAGTTGGAAATGGTGCTGAAGCCATGGAAATGGATAAACCCAGGAGAGCCTATGACAAGCAGAGAGGAGAGGAGTAGGGAAACCATAAGCAACCACAAAATGTAAGAGATAGGAGAAGCCAGCAAAAGAACAAAGAAGAAATAATGAGAAAACTAAGAGGAGAACTGGGAGAGAAGGGTGTTCTTGGAAACACCAGAGGAGAGTCCGGAAAAGCAGAGTCTGGCACATTTGGGGATGACCAGTCGCACCATTCGCCATATCCGGGTAAAACAGAAAGAAGACAGAAGATAGGCCACGTGTATTTGGAAACTAGGTAATTGTTAGAATCGTTAGAGAGAACACTTTGGGGCATGGAGGCAAGGACTGAATGAAACTTACGGAGGAGGTGGGAACTGGGCTACAAGTAGCTCACCGACCCCTTTGTGCCAGATAGCGAAAGGCACCTCTTCTGGGCAGAGGCAAACTTGCACCCGGGCCCACAGACTGGCAGGCAGAGTGCTACCCCGCCTCAAGCTGAGTATCTCTGTACAGGGCAAAGCCTGCCCTACACCCAGAGGTAGCCCTTTGCTGGGAATTAGGCAAGGAATTATTTTAGGATAGTGAGACCAGAATGCAAGGACCAATGGAGAAGTCAGTCTAAGATAAAGAAGAAAAGATAGCCGATGGAGCACAGTGCAGGAGATTGAAAGAACACACTTTATAGAGTTTGAGGAGCGTGGTAAAAGTTTGAAACACAGGAAAATAAAACTTATCAGAGGCAAGAAAAATGATGATCTGATCTGCAGTGACACTTCACCTGAGGTTGGATCCTGGTGCCGCCAGTTGTACAGGTGTGTGATTTTCCAGCAGTGTTCAGAAGCTCAGCAAGAGGAACAAAGAAAGGAAGTACTTAGCTGCTTCTTAAATTTTTCTGGAAAATTACAAAATGCCTTAATATCCTTTTAAAAATTGACAGCTATCACAAAAAATCAAGACTCTAGGACACTACAGAAAAAATAACTTAGTTCCCTCAACGAATAAATTACAAGTTGAAAAAGAGAGAAAGAAAGCAGGAATCTGAAGAGTAAAAAATATGAAGAGAAAAATCGACCAATTACACTGTGTGAACTTTATTTGGATACCGATTCCAACAGACAAATTTTAAGATAATTGTTTTAATTGACATTAAGGGGCAATTGGAAATTTGAACATTAAGTGGATTGTGTAATATTAAGGAACTGTTAAAATTTTTAGGCGTAGTATTGGCTTTGTGGTTATGTTTAAGAATCCTCATGAATGAAAGATATATACAGACATATTTACAGATGAACTTGCTACAGAACTGGAGCTTGCTTCAGAATAACATGGGAAGCAGGGAAGTGGATGGGGATGAAGGTAAAATAAGATTGGCCAGGAATTGATGACTCTGCAGCTGGATAATAGGTACACAGGTATTCATTACACTATTCTGTGACTTTCATATAGCTTTCAATTTTTCTATAATAAATTTTATTCAGTTGAGGGACAAAACAAAATTCTACTCAGTGAATAATGGAAAGATTGCATTACTTCTAATGATGGCCAACTAAGGGGATACGATGAGAGATGAAAAAGAGGAAAGAATTTTAAAAGGAAGATACATAAGTCAGAAGAAGGCAGAAAAATTAAAATGACTGAAACGCAGAGAAATCAAAGCATAAATACAAACAGAAAGAGAGGAAGCAACCAGAGCAAAAGAAACTTGTGAAATAATGTTACCACCTTGTGGTCTTTTTGGATATTGCCCCTAAATACTCAAACCACGATGTTTTTTCACACCTGTAGGCATTTGTGGACACAGCGTGCTACAGTTGCACCACGTGTAGCTGAGCTAAAGGCCATACCTAAGCTTCTGTCTGAAGGTTTCTTATTTGTGACTTAAACTTTCGTGATTCTCCTAACATTTTCAGACTGTACCTCCACTCACTGTCACAAGGTCCCTACATTTCCTAAGCTTTATTTTCCTAAATTTCCCATTTTAGATATTCAGGGTTAGCTCTTAATTTGGTATTTCAGGTCTTTATGAACAAATCCTTATTCGACTTATCTAACCCCTTAATGGTTTATTTTTTTAAAAAAAACAACAGTTTTATTGAGGTATAATTGATGTAAAGAGAACTGGACATATTTAATATACAAATCTGATGAGTTTGGAGATATGCATACACCCATGAAACCATCACTACAATCAAGGTAATAAACATATTCATCGCCTCGAGTTATCATATTGTCTCTTCACCGTTCTATCTCCAGCCTGACTAATCTTAATTTCTAACTCCTCCATCTCCTTGAGCGTTCTCACCTTTCTCTAACCTTTTCCAGCTCCATAGAAGTTATTCTTCTTGCAGTATGTGACAAAGTAGCATAAAGTATTCACACAGTGTGGGATTGGCACCATAAGACAAAGGAAAGGATTGAGAATGTGGAACCAAAGGGATTCTGTAGCTAAAATGGCCCGACTATTCAGCCAGATGACCCAGGCAAGAACATTCCATCTCTCTGATACTCAACAGCCCAAATAGCCCAAATGCTATTACTATCACCCGGCGTTATCTTTCAAACTCACCCTCCTCTCCGTCCACATCCCTTGTGGGTGAGTTCTTGCTGCCCTCTCCGGCATGGATTAATGCACTAAACTTCTAGCTAGACTCCTTGCTTCTAGTCAGTAGCCCCTCTGCTTGACCCTCCACACTGCATCATTAATCCTCAAAAATGCAGATCTGAGCATGTGACACTCTGCTTCATACCTTCCACGACTTCTTACCACCCACAAGAATCCTAAATGCTGACAGCCAACTTCTTCATCACGCAATTCCTGCTGCTTTCTAGTCTCATTCATTGCTGTCGCCCCAACTTTCACACTCTGCCACCAGCCATACCAGGCTACTCGCTGTTCCCAACAAGGCCGTGGTAGCTTCACACTTCCTTGCCTTGCCACAGATTTTTATCCTTGTCTGAAAACCCATTTTTATGCCTGGTTAACTTCTAATCTTGGTTTGTCTCAACTCAGACACTGAGTTAACACTCAGACCTAACACTCACGGCAGGCCTCAGTTCCCGACTGAGTGTTCCCATAGCACTTTCACATATTACACTTAACTCGCTGTATTGGAATGGCATGTTTACTGGTCCCTCTAAACCCCTGCCTCCACTCCCTTAAACTTAAATGGAAGGTAACTGGAACTGTGCTATATTTATTTAAGCATTCCCAAATTAGCATAGTGCCCAGCAAAGCATGGGTATGCAGTAAAGATTGGCTGCCTTCTACCCTACAGCTATTTGTGGGGATCTGATATCCACACTATAGAGTGGGTGGCCAGAACTTTAATGAAGAAAAGGCGATATCATTTGGGGCTTATTGGATTGGGTATTCTTAAATGATAATTAGCCAGTGTTAGCAAGGATTCTCTTTTAAACTTTAGGTAGGAGTAAAAATTTGTTCAAGTCTTTTGGAAGTAAATACAACAAAATATATTAAAAAAAACACACATCACTCGTGGCCGTGTGGTTAAGTTCGTGTGCTCCACTTCAGCGGCCCAGGGTTTTGCTGCTTGAGATCTAGCCCATGGTGAGGCAGCATCCCACATAGCACAACTAGAAGGACTCACAACTAAAAATATACAACTACATACCGGGGGGGCTTCGGGGAGAAAAAGGAAAAAAAAATCTTTAAAAAATAAAAAAATAATTGTAGTCAATTTTATAGTGTGTGTGTGTGTTCATTTCTATCATGAATTAGCAATAGACTTACGTGTTTATGTACTCATACGCAAATATAAGATAATGCATAATGAAAGTTTGGAAAATATATATACTCAAATGAAAAATATGTTTATAAATAATTTAATTGTTGGCCTCTGTATATGTACTGATTTTTCTCTAGTAAACAGGTATTCCCCTTATAATAACACGGGGAAAAAAATAAAGGTTATTTTTTTTAAGAGAAAATGAAGAAGAAAGGAAAGGAGGCCGAGTCCCTGAGGCCATGAAGAAAGGAGACCATAGGAAGCTGTCCTGAATTTAAAAGAGCATCTTAATCTTAACAACAGGAAGAACTATGGGATTTTACCGAAGGTGAAGCCAATTGGTCACAGGTGCCATAGTGTCAAGTCTCAGATCAATACGTACTTGAGGTCAGTGTCAGCGAATGGAAATGATTTGCGGAGGAGGGAACTAGGAGGAAGAGCTGATATCTGTCAATATTATGGGTCAGACTATTCACATAACCCTTCTTCTTTTGGTTGTCCCAGCCCCGTCGCCTCCATTATGCCTCCATCCTTACCTCAGGGACTTGGAGAATACCAGAAACTTCTTTTATTCACAGAGATCAGGAAGGATATCTGTGGAAGTAGTGTAAGAAGAATATATAGGCCATATGCCTGCCCAGGATATCTGGATCTGCTTCGCTAGACTTGGGCTTCCCTCCCCTAAACAGAGCTCAGTGCACAGACTGATTCTTTCGAAGGACTTGGAAATTTATTTAAGTTTAGGTTTCATCAAAGGTTTCACACTAGTTGATTTACAAAGAAAACCAATAAAGAAAATCTCTGGTCAAATTAGAATGTATATCACGTATTCATTTTGAAACTCTTCTGTTCTGACAAAAAATAAAGCGCTGAAACCATAACAAATGAAAGAGGAAGTTGAAAGTTATGCTGGTTAATTTTATGTGTCAACTTGACCAGGCCAAGGGATACCCACAGAGCTGGTTAAACGTTATTTCTGGGTGCGTCTGTGAGCATGTTTCCAGAATAGATTAGCATTTGAATTGGTGGACGGAGTAAACCAGATGGCCCGCCCCAATGTGGGTGAGCATCATCCAATCTGCTGAGGGCCTGAATAGAACAAAAAGGCAGAAGAGGGGAAAATTTGCTCTCGGCCTGTTTGAGCTGGGCCATCATTTTCCCACCCTCAGTGCTCCCGGTTCTCAGGCCTTCAGATCCAGACTGGAATCCACACCATTGGCTCTCCAGCTCTCAGGACTTTGAACTACGCCACCGGCTTTCCTGGGTCTCCAGCTTGCAGACAGCAGGTCGTGTGACTTCTCAGCCTCCATAATCAAGTGAGCCAATACTTTATTTTATATATATTATATATATATTTATATAGATCCTATTGTTCTGTTTCGCTGGAGAACTCTGACTAAAACAAAGGTGAAGAAGTGGCGATAGCAAGCGCACACTAATTTTTCAAGAACTTTGGCTATGAAGTTGAATAGAGAAGTGTGCAGGTAAAGGGGGGTATTTACTTATTGTTATTTTCTTTGTTTTAATGGAAGAAAAGACTTTAGTATTCTCATGTCTTATGAGGAAAGCAATTAATGGGGAAATATTGAACATAAAGGAGAGGACGCAGAGGGAGGCGTTAGTATTGAATGGATAGAGGGCATCAGAGCATCTCTACTTCTGAGGTTGCAGAAAAGTAAATGATGAGGATGCATACTATTTGCAGTTTTTTTTTTTTTTTAAAGATGGGCACCTGAGCTAACATCTGTTGCCAATCTTTTTTTTTCTTCTTCTCCTCCCCAAAGCCCCCCAGTACATAGTTGTATATTTTAGTTGTGGGTCCTTCTGGTTGTGGCATGTGGGACGCCGCCTCAGCGCAGCTTGATGAGTGGTGCCATGTCCACATCCAGGATTCGAACCAGTGAAACCCTGGGCTGCCGAAGCAGAGCGCGAGAACTGAACCACTCGGCCACAGGGCCAGCACCTATTTGCAGTTTTGAGGCTGTAATGTGATGGGACTTTCTGATTCGCTGTGAAATTAGTGGCAAGATCAACTGCTGGAGGGGGGTCTCCAGGGGTGAAATAGCAGTTTTAGAAGCATGACGTATTTTTGGAAGAGCCACAGTAAATAATGTCTTCTTGGGAAAGATATATTATCACAGGTGGTGTTCTCTGTGAAGCAGACACTGAGACAGAGTTGGGAGCACAAAGGATAATTGGAGGCTAACACCTGTGAAAGAAGACTTACGCCATAGCAGAAGCTCAGTGTTGTTCTCTTATTGGTTGGACATTCAGAGGCAGTAGATCCAACTTTGTAGGTAGGAATTCATGCTATTAAATCCACACGTAGCCTCCACCACTGCTAACGTGGCCACTTCATTCATGTGCCCATCATGCTAGCCCTGAGGTGGCTACTGATAAAGACTGACTAATGTCAGTGGCCAAGCCGTTTTGTCTACTTGTTTACAGCTCTTTGCTGGTGGATTCTTTCCGGGGCAGGTTAATGTATGATAGAAAGGTCTTTACACTTTTGCCCACTCCCATATTTCCATCCATACGTCTCCATCTCAGACCTTGTCACTGATCCTCCAATCTTTTTTCCTTCCGTCTCTGACCACCTTGTTACTTATTTATCCTAAATAGTGTAACCTCCTTCTACCCAAAGTGGATAGCCTAGTGTACCACCTAAAACTCTGTCCACTAGGAATATTTTCCTTCTCCATTGTTTTTGAAGACCACCCTGAGTGAAGCAGTAATTCCACTGCCATCCACATCCAGTCTGCCTCTGTCTATAGACCAAGCTAAGGCTTTTTCGCCTTCCTTCAGCTGGTCATACAGGACCTCCCCTATGACCATAGTTGTGAGTTGGGTGATGGTGTAAATGTGATGGATGACTTAGGGGGTGGGTTATCTGCTCATTCAGTCTGCTCATATATTTTGATCCAGCTCATGTTTGGTCCCACATGTACTATTTCCAACTTACAATTAAGTGGATTACTACTGGGCCCACCTGATTATAACCTGGTATGACCATAAGGATCCAGATCATGATGGTCAGTTTAATGTGGTTACTTGGGGTCCCATGTTCAAGGGTTCCAACTCTACTGGGACCTAGTAGCATACCAACAGCTATTTTTCAAAAGGCAATTCATTCTCTGCTGCAGATGGAAAGACTTTATTCCAAAAACTCAAGGGGCCAGTTTTTGATCCTTCCACTGGGAGAAACTCCACATTCCATCTTTTTCTACCAATACCATAAAGTCTACCAAACCACATAGCCTAAGTGGCAGAGCTACTTACACCAAATACTCCGTTGTGGCAATCTTACCAGCTCTAAGCCCCACTTAAAACTGGCAGTCTTCCATATCACCCACTACATGTGTTGAAGCAGTATTCCTAGGTGTGGAATGTGGAGCCTCTGGAATTCAAAGAGACCTACTAGGCATTGTGATTCCTTCTTTGTAGTTAGAGACGCACAATAAAACATTTTGTCTTTTACTTTGGAGGGGATATCCTAGTATACTCCTGACCACTCGACCCCTAGAAACTTTACTTAAATGGCAGGTCCATGAATCTTCTTAGGGATTATCATATATGTGTTTTACCAAGGCCTCCAGCATGCTAGGTAGCTCAAGTTCATCTTGCCTCATCAGTTGGGTGTCACTGATGTAGTAAATCAATATGATGTTCTGTGGGATGTCCAGATGGTCTAGATCTACTTGGGCTATATTATGGCAGAGGATGAGAAAATTAACAAAGTCCTGGAATAAAATTAAAAATGCATATTGTTGTTCTGTCCATGTGGATGAATACTGTCTCTGATCCTGCTTTGTGCCTCATGACTCGGATAGGAAAGAATATATTTGTCCAACCAATGGCTGCAAACCCTGTACCTAAGCAATGTTAATCTGCCCCAATGAGGATACCACATTAACATGGTAGCTGTAATCAGGGCCACTACTCAGTGAAGATTGTGGTAGTCTACAGTCATTCTGAAAATCCATCCTCTTTCTGGAACGGTGAAACTGGAAAATTAGAGATGTGAGAGGGTTCACCATTTCTGCATCCTTTAGATCTTTAAGAGTGGAACTAACTTCCACCATCCTCCTCAGGATGCAATACTGGTTTTGATTATTTGTGGGCTGGGGTAGGGCAGTGTCACAGTTTTCCACATGGCCTTCCTCACTATGATCATTCTTACCTCATAGGCCAAGGACCCAATATGTAAGTTACTCCAACTTCCAAAACTATCAATTCCAACTTTTCACAGGGGACTGGGAAAATGACCATCAAGAAGGTTTATGGACGCAATGGGCCCAATATAGCCAGGTTTAGACAAGGACTCCATTTAAAGCCTGATCTCCATATGCCAGAACTCTAACGCGGCCCGGGGGGGGGGGGGGGGGGGGGGGGGGGCGGGGCACGATGATGCTTCTGTCTCCAGTTATTAATGCCAACTTGGACCCTATGTCCAATGGACCTCAAAATTTCCCAGTTGTCCTCTTTCTCCATTGTATAGTCTTAATGGCTGTAGGACCCTTCAGATAAAGACTAGAGAATCATTAGACTTTTACTTACTATGGTGTTGCAGTTACTGACCCCCTGAGGATCCGGCCGACTCTTTTGTAAATGGATTCCAGATTTGAAAATTGCTCATGTCTAAAAATTGGGCAGGAGATTTATTAGCAAGACTGCCTTCAGCCTTCTGCACATCCATTTTTGCTCTTATTTACATATAGTAAGCTCATTTCCTTTGCCCCATAGGATACTGATTTCTATTAACCATCTCCACCAAGGCCAATCTTTAGGTGTGTATGGCTCTGAGCAAATGTTTTATCGTAGATTCCTGTCTCTATTAATAATTGATTTAAAGTGCATCACAAAATTCATAGGCCAATGTGAAGTATAATGATTTATCAATGAAGATTTAGAATGATGGGTAGAGAAGAGGAAATTATATATCGTTTTTCTCTCCAATCAGTGCACAAGCACATGAAGATCCTTTGTAGAGTCCAGAAACCATCTCTTAGTGTTTAGGTCCAGGGACTATCTCTCAATGTTCTTTATTCTCAAATGCACCATTGCTGACTAATTTCATATTTCCCACTGTAAGGAAAGGGCAGCAACACTGTTATTAATCACAATGACATGGCTCTTCAGAGTGTTTGCTTTGAGACAGAGAAGATCTTCTTGCCTCTGCCTGCAGTTCCCTTATACCATTTATTTAATGCTGGTTACATCATTACTTATGATCCTGCATCGTCCCTTGTAGTTCCATGACTACTAGCTTCTAGTGACTCTCTCAAAGTTGTTCCTGTGCTTTATTGATGATAACCACAAATGCAAGTCTTACCCAGAGTATGTAGGAAAATGTGAACAATAATTTGTTAAAGTTAAAATTTATCATTTGGAGTTTTATAGCAAAAATGTAGAATATCTTCCAGCCACGTCTTCTCTTGAACTCTTTAGGCCATAACACTGCATTCCAAGAATGTGGTCCCTTTTTATGTCAACCACACCACACTCTTCCATACACTACCACCACCAGGGAGACCAGATAAGGAACCAGTGGATGGAGTAAGGAGAATAGTATTATTAAAGGAATGTCCATCTTTCACCTGGCATAGCTGAAGTGTGATCCATGTCAATCAAAGGTAAAAGAGTACATCAATCAGAAGGACCCACTGGCATCACAGAGCAATGCTCTTGAAAGCCCTCAAAGGAGATAGGTGCAGTCACTCAGGGAGATCTGCTTGAGCCTAAGGAGGGAGTGAAGTGACTACTCTGAGTACCAGCAGAAGGAGGGCATGCAAAGTAAAGGATGCCTAAACCTGTGCTGGGTGTTGTAGAACAGAACCAGCACCATGGTCAAAACACATATAGGTGAAAGTCAATGCATGGGCTTACATGTGGTTCAGTCCCAAGAGTCAGCAGTAGATCATTGGTAACCCAAAACCCTGAAGTCATTCTGGTCCTACATGAGCAAGAGTCATTCCAAAACTAGCACGTCAGCACTATTCAGTCGTCTTGCATGATCTATTAATGTACCAGAGCCGGCTGATACCAGCTCATGAGAGCAAACTGTTAGCATCTCTTCCCAGTTCAGTGGTACCATGTCAGTAGCTTGAAATTGGCCATGATGAGAGCATTTACACCATGGATATTAGCAAACACCTCAGCGCTTTTTTTGTGAGAGCTGGCTGTTACACATTTATCAGTACACCAGTGACATGACCCCATGAAAGAAATACCGTGTCAGCAGGAACGATTCACTCGCCTGACTGGCCTCCTATAACTGAGGCCTGACCACAGAGCTCCAGGACAACCCCATAAGCACGAGTTCCTGAGCTCATTGGGGCATCCGGTTGATGCCACATGCAGGCTAGAGGACTAAAGAGCTCCCAAAGGGGAAAAATAGGAATTGGAGCCCCGAGGGTCCTGGTCTAGTCTTGGGGTATCCTGGCTGGATGGCAGTCCCAGCCCCAGCTGGTCCTAGGCACCAGAGGAAGCCAAAAAAAATTACCAGGAAGGTACTCCAAAGCATGGGCCCCATGGTAGTAGCTCTACTTGCTCACATCTAATGGTGATAATGATCTCCGTAATTCTCAACTGGTCAGGCTCCCTTGGCTGCTATCCCATGCTTGTTGGTTGCTTTGGTAATCATGACTACCTGGTTCAGCAGCATCATCTGGCCTCTACATTTCACAGCACTATCATCATCCTTGCTATCACTGAGACAAGTTCTGTGATAGCTTCTCCTACTATCAACCTTGCCTTCCAGAGGAGAGCCATCACTAAACTTCCTGGTGCCCCCTTCACCTGCTCATTCCTGATGGCTTTGGTGAATGGCGTGTCCTGCAAGCATTCTGTGAAACACGATCCTCTGATGAGTCTTCTGACCTCATATATCCAATTTCAGCATGTCCACTTTCCTGACCGTTTAGTGCCTTTCTCTGTCTCCCATGGCAATTCAGGCATTTCAACCTCACGCATGTGGGCCAACTTCTAGGAACAACCCTAGTAGGAAGTGTGCATCGCCCCCTGGGGCCCTTACTAGGATGTGAAATTGCACATCCTAAGAGGGTGCCCCAAAGTCAATAAAATCATTGTAAGCTACCAAAGAGACTAGCTCTGTTTATTACTTAGTTTTTAATCATCTGTTCATTGACCTCAAACTTTCATTATCCAACTGCAGGGCATCAATGCAATTTACTAACAACAATCCAATTCTGCTATCTTCATATTTATCATTTCTCCTGTTATTTCAAACTCCTGATTGATCACACTGGCCAATGCATTTCTACCTACCAGCACACCATCGTAGTTCACCATCAGTGGAAGTATTATCAATTAGTTTGCATTTAGTGCCAGGGGGCTGTCTATGCACCACCTACTAGGTGGGGTGAGTGAACCAGCTGCAAACTCCTACCTTACTGCTGATGTTTTGGATTACTCCTGTCACCAATTGTTGCAGGTTGGGTTTTCTGGGAAACGGGTGCCAAGATAAGAGTTTGAAATGTAAAAGGCTTATTGTGGAATAGCACCTGTGAAAGAAAAGGGGAAGAAGAGGATTTGTCAGGGGGAAATTTCAGACCATGAGGCAGACCTGATAAAATCTCTGCCTAGGTCAATGGGGAGCTCCAAGATAAAGACTCCCCACTAGGGAAGATTCCCCACATAGGGAAGAAATGGCCGGTCTTTGTATCATTGGCTGGGGACTGCCCTGAAGAGTGTGATCTCAGTTTGAATGATGAGGCAGAGCCGGAAGGAGCTAATAGCTGGAGGCTGTCAGCTAATCATACTCCATACAAAGTCCTTTTTTGAGGGGAGATCTGAGTAGTACATTTCCAAATCTTCCATAGCTATACAAATATTGGTAATTTCAAATACTTACCTTGTTAGGATAAAATAAATATGAGCATGGTTTGTACATTAAGGTCAACCACCATAAAAATAAAAATAGAATGCAAAACTTTTAACACAGTCATAGTAAATTTTATATATACAATAGAAACTAGGGAGTAAAAAGAAACAGGACAATAAGTACATAATATGAAATATTAAGATAGAAGTAAATTTTAATATAACTGTACTAAAAGAAAATGTTTTAACTCACCAACTGAAAGACAGTCTCAGACTGAATTTGAAAATGTACAATATGTTATCTTCAAGAGCCACTCAGAGTAAAAAGACACAGAAAGGTTGAACATAAACAATGGAAAAAGATATGCCAGGCAAATATGAACCAAAATAAAACTAGGTAACCAGTAGTAGCAGGTTTCATGTCTGACAAAATATATATATATTCCTTTGAGATAGATGATACATAGAGATCTAATAGAAACATTATTCACTGATAAAAGGGACATTAAAACAATCCAGAGGGCAGCCTGGCATGACTTGGTCAAAATAAATACATGCATACTTTATGACCCAGCAATTCTTCTCCTTGGATATATCCAGTGAAACTAACATTCACAGGGGCCAGCCTGGTGGCATAGTGGTTAAGTTTGTGTACTCCACTTTGGTGGCCCAGGGTTCACGGGTTCAGATCCCAGGCACAGACCTACACACTGCTTGTCAAGCCACCCTGCGGCGCCATCCCACATGTAAAACAGAGGAAGATTGGCACAGATGTTAGCTCAGGGACAATCTTCCTCAAGCAGAAAGAGGAAGATTGGCAAGGGATGTGAGCTCAGGGACAATCTTTCTCACATACACACACAAATTTATTACTCATGTCCATTTGTAGATACATAATGAGCAAATTCATCATTCTATCATTGTTAGTGGTGGCAGAGTTGGAAGCAACCTGGGTGCTCATCACCGGGAGGAAGGAGAGGTGAAATGTGTTGGACATGCACTATGAAGAATTATGCAGCTCAGAGCAACAGTATCTTAGATGTACATATTCACATAGCTACACAAATTAATCTTAAAAATATAGTACTGGCGAGACAAGTGAGCATAAGAATGAAATCAATAAAATATCAGTTATGTGAACTGAAAATAAATGGCCACAAACCTTACACATGTCGTAAAACTATATTCAAATAAAAAGGTATACAATAAAACGGTTGCTTATGAGCAGGGGAGTATGAGTGAAGGATGTGGATAAAAAAGGGAATGAATTAACAAATGAAGGAGCAAACTAACTAGAGGTGCTTTGCTACGACAACACTTCTTTAATAGATGAGTGTGATTAACTCCGCCCTCTGCTCCGGAAATCAACTGCTGCTGAAGGCCCAGGCTACAGTGGAAACTCTGGAAGCGCAGGAGCATCAACTAGCAAAATCGTGTCACTCAGCAGTGCCAGTCTCAAGAGCAGGAGTGCATGAGGCACCCAGCTGGATATACCCAAGCCTAAGTGTTGGCTGGACAGTGGTGGGAGAAAAACAGAAGTGGTCAGTAATGGGGGATGCTCGGCAGGAAGGCCTGACATAACAAACCAGAGTGCAGGCCAGATAACAACGATAGGCCAGAAGAGGGATGTTTGGACAGAAAAGGAAGAGTTCCAAGTTCTGAAGGTTTTACTGAGGTAAAAGAAAAGGTATGGTGGAAGGAAGAAAATGAAAAAAACTGGATGAACTGGAAAGTGGAGCCAAAAACCGGTGTAATAAAGTTCTACATTTCTGTGGTGATTTTTCAGATGATAAATTAGACACAGACTATGACCATACAGACAGGATGTTGACATGAAATGGCAATGAAGAACACTCAAATTTGAAGAGGCCAAAGAACTTCTGGCCTGAGTTGCTGGAAGGGATATTCACAGGTACAGCTAAGTTTTCTATGGTGATGGCAGCAGTGGGCATGAGAGAGAGGACTGTGACTCAGATACTGAAGCCTTTCATGAGTAAGGAGGTGTTTCCAGAATAAAAAATGACAGTAAGAAGGACAACTTGGGTGTGACATAGCCATGTTTCATGAACTTCACATAGGGCAAGCGTTTGTTGGAAAGAAATAGCAGTGGGAGGCTAAGAAAATATCCACAGCGCTCTGAGCCCTAGACACGTGGATTTGGGGACTGTGACTAAGTGGCATCCTCAGGAGAAAGGCTGCTCTCAGTTAAGGTAAGGAAGAAAGTAAAGTACCTTGTAAACGGTTAATATTTATATATTCTCTTCCCTTAAAATCCACTCCCAACACACACACACACAGCCTATGTACTTACAACAGAAAAATTCTAAGACAGTCTACATTCCTACCATCTGTATTAGTTAGCTTAGGCTGCCATAACAAAATACCACAGACTGGGTGGCTTCAACAATAGAAATTTACTTTCTCACAGTTCCAGAGGTTAGAAGTCCATGATCAAGATGCCAGTTGATAGGTCTCTGAAGAGAGCTCTCTTCCTGGATTGTAAATGCTGTGTGCTCACATGCCCTTTCCTCAGTGCACGTGTGCTTGAAGAAAGGACACTAATCCTATCGGATCAGGGCACCACCTTGATTCATTCATTTAACCTTAATTATTTCCTTAAGGCTCCATCTCCAAATATAGCCACACTGGGGGTTAGGACTATAAAATAAGAATGAGGGGGGAAGACATTCAGTCTGTAACATCATGCAAAAGCTAGGCGAAAATGGCCCCTATTCAGGAAGAACCTACATAATATTTCAGAGATAAAAGACTGGAAGAAGTCAAACTCAAAAGTCTGAGACCTCCAAAGACACATGAACAGGGTCTTTTCAGTAAGCAACACTTTACTTCTAGTTTCTGGCTGCCTCCAAAGAGCTATTCTGAGTTGACAAGGAAAAAGAACAGAAACTAAACTCCATTCAACCTTTACAAAGACTGGTACTATTAGCAACCCCACCTTAGCTTTCATTTCTTACTGCAAAAAATAAATGAGATGACGTTGTCAACACAGCATCAGGTAACACAAGACAAAGAAAAGCAACTCCGCTCCTCTAACCAAGTAAGGAAACTCACTTGCAAATGTGGTCAAGGGGTTACATTTTCTTTCTTGTGGATTTTTCTTTTTAGAATATTTCAAAGCTGGAACTCAGAAATCTTTTTTAGTAAATGGCTTTAGGTTCTTGCTAGGGATGTCACCAAGACAGCCTTTTACAAGGCACCTACACAGCCTTCTGCTTCCATGTGAAAAAAAAAAACTGCAAGAAGCACAATAAAATTTTAAATTCTTACCAAGTGTTACAAAACTGAGAAAAAAGAGAACAGTTTGAGTTAGAGTCTTAAAATGTAGTGAGAAGATTAAAATGGCAATCCTTTATCAATTACCAAATATATAGTTTTTAAAAGAGACTAAATAATTTTCAACTATTAAGATTCACAATATAGTTGAGAAAATCAACTAGAGAAATTGCAGTACAAAGTAGGACATCTGACTCACAATGTTGTGAGTTAAAATAATACAGTGAAAATACCCGCTATGTCAAAGGGTAGTATTAAGCTGATTCTTTTGTGATATTCTGGTTGAGTTAAGGGAGCAGCGGAAATAACCCAACGCAACTGCCAAATCTTTACAAAAAAGCAGATTGTTTCCTGCATAATGAATGACAGCCACTTTCAAAAGTAAAGTTCTCGTATAAATCAATGCTTGGCTTGGGTTTTATTGACATCTAGACAATATTATGAGAAACACAACTACAGATTTTGACTGGAACTCATCTAGAGAGAAAAGATCTTTTACTGCTTGTGTCAATGTTATGGACCTAGATTTTTAAAAACATACACTGGGTGGGGCTTGAAAAGCTGCTGGGATGCTAGATTCTAAGAACACTGAATTCTGGTCCTCTAGAAAATGAATGGCAGTTAACAAACTACCTACACACTTCTCTACATTTCGGCTCAACTAAATAAATTAAAATCAAGCCAGGCAGAAGTACATGGTAAAAAATAAAAAGAATTTCTAACTTCCAAAGTATTGAAGTTCAGCTTCCTCAGTGAAGCAGCTTTTCAGATATCCTATCAACTCACAAATTCTGGATAGCCATATCCAGAGTTTCTCTCTCTCCACGATCAAATACTATCTTTTTATTTTACTTATTTTTTGCTTGATTGGAAATATTTCCTAACTATTCAATACTTTGATTCATTCATTTAATAAAGTGAAGCCCCATTTTGTACCTAGTACTATGTAAGGCTATGACACCATAAAGATAAATAAGGCTCCTATCATTAAGGAACATAAGGTCTACTCAGGGAGGCAAACTCATAAACAGACAATTATAACTTCATTGGTGAGAGGTGTTCCTGGGGCACTGCAGTAAGGTAGGGAAAAGAGCCAGAAAGGACAACTGGCCAAGCAGGGCGATGGCCTTCTGGAGGTGATACTTCCAAATCAGACTGACAGAGTTTTAAAAAGTTGTAACAAAGTAAGAATTAACCTGGCAAGATGATGAGAAGCATGAAAAAAACTAAACAGAGTTTTGAGCAAGATTATATGATATGTGCCAGAACTATAAGCAGATGGGTGTCACTCTGTTTCAAAGTATAAGGCAAGGGGTGAGAAGATTTGAAGCCGAAGAGAATAGCTGAGACCAAACCAAGGAAGTCTTTAGCACTATGCTTACAGAGCCATTTCAAACAGTGAAACTGCCAACAAAAAGAACAAAAATGTGGAAAATGTGGCACTAAATATATGGTGAAAAGGACATTTACACTATGAGAGCTGAAACAAGAAGGGAGAGTGTCAGCTTATTCAGCCTCAGCTGGGAATTTGCATGTCAGGTGACAGAAATTTTTCACCACTCTGCACTCGCACTTGTCCACAAGTGACTGCAAAAGTGCCCCCAAAATTGACTTTGGGGTTACAAATAAATTTGAGTAAGGTGGCAAATTCACAAATATAGAATCCATGAATAATGACAGACTGAATGTATGTATGTGGATATACACACACCTAAATGTATACATGCATGAGCATGTCTATGGTAACACCATGTTCTGACAACAGAGGATATACTTTCTTCTCAAAAACACATGGAACATTCCCAAAAGTAGATCATGTATTAGGTCAAAACATCAATAATTACCATAAAGTAGAAATATTACGAATAACACTCTGATTACAATGGAATAAATCAGATATGAAGAACACCACCAAAAGCCAAAAAGGTCCTTACACCTAGAAATTAAACAGCTTTCTGGTAACTCAGGTAAAAGGGGAAATATATACAAATTACACAACTTCTGGAAAATAATAACTAAAACACTGCAAGTTATAATATATGGTATTCGTTGAAGGTAACAGAGAAAATTTCAGAACCTTTGACATCGATACCAATTTACAGTATCAATTAAATTCTCAACTAAAAAAGCTACAAAAAGGTTCTACTGTACATTGAATGATGGAGGAACAGCTATTAAACCAGTGTTCCCACAGATAACTATAAAATTGTGATATAAAACTACCTAAAAGCACAGAGCAGAATTTACACTTAGAAAAAGGGAATGGCACTGAGTTTCCCATTTTATTAACATTATGGCTGAAAGCAAGCCACAAGTCAGAGGTCTATGAGGTATTTAAAACTCAAAAAACCTGCAGTCTTACTTACTTGAAGAACCAGAGGACCGAGTTCAAAGCAACTCTGAAGTATGGAACAGTCGGAAAGTACGGAAAGAAAGTCCAAGAAATACCCAAAAAGAGATGGCACTAAACTCTGCATATATACTCTGCTCAAATCTCTGGCTGACCTCTGAACTACATGTCTGTGGGGCATACTCCAATCAGCACAACTGAGGTTAAAAAAAAAACTGATCAAAAGTTCTGGCTGCTGTCCATCAAAGGGGAGACAGAGTTTGAGGTCTGAGTACAGCCAAGTTATATGCCTGCTAAAACAAACAAAATCAATACTTTTCAGAGGATCAAGAATCGAGTTTCTAAAACATATCAATCACAATGTCCAAGATACAAATCAAAACTACTAGAAATACAAAGAAACAGAAAAATACGAACCATACTCAAAAGAAACCAATAGATGGTCCTTAAGATGACCCAGTTGTTGAAATTAGTGGATAACGGTTCTTAAGCAACTACCGTAACTATGTTCAAGGATATAAAGAAGACCAGGCTCATAATGAATAAATAATAAGTTTCAAAAAAGAAATAGAAATCCTAAAAATAATCAGATGGAAATTCTGGAACTGAAAATAGTAATATCCAAAATGAAAAAACAGTCATTGGATGGGCATAACAGCATTTTGGAAATGAGAGGGGAAGAAAAGAAGTCAGTGAAATATGAAGACAGACTGATAAAAATAATCCAATATAAAAAACACAGATAAAATAGATACTGGGAAAATCAAGAGAGCATTTAGTGAGCTGTCGAACAATATCAGTCTACGACTAATTGGAGACTCATAAAAAGAAGAGAGAACGGGCCAGAATATGTACTTGAAGAAACAATGGCTGAAACATCCCCCAAATTTGGTGAAAGAAAATAAATTTACAGATTAAGGTCAAAATCCAAGCAGAATAATAAATACAAAGGAAATCATACCTAAATAGATCATAATCGAATTGCTAAAAACCAATTAAAAAGAGAAAATCTTGAAAGCAGCCAGAAAAAAGTAACACACTACATAAAGAGAAACATTTCATTCAAACAATCACCAACTCTTCATTAGAAACAGTGGAGGTCAAAAGACAGTATCTTAGGAAATAGAAGTATTAAGGGGTAAAGGAGATCTATGCGTGCAAACTGTTCTCAAATAATTCACAGAAAGAAATAATATAGAGAGGAAACGGCAAAACAAAAAAAAAGGGAGGTAAAACACTAAATGGAGGTGTTTGGAAAAGGATATATGGGAGTGCACTGAACTATTCTTATGACTTTTCTAGTATTTCCTAAATACGCCCTAAAAATAATAAAAATGTCAGGGCTCTTTGAAGAAAGAGTTGAATTGAGGGTTGGGGAGAAAAAAGTACAAGCCTAGCCTGGAACACCTTATGCTGCCGGCAAAGAAAGCACTCAAAAAATGATGTGGGCATGTTGCAAGGAGATAGCAGGCAACCTGAAGCTCTCAAGCACCGAAGTGGAACAAACTGAGCGAGGAAATGACTGTACTAGATTATAGCCCTAAGAATGAAATATGCTTGTGTCCTTACTGATACGGTTGGATAAATAAATAAATGTAAGGAAAATACAGCTCTTCCTTACAGGAAAATTCCAATTTAAGAATGTAGAAGAAAAGAGGGAAATACAAAATCAACATCACAAATACAACTGTTCCAGGCAAAAACTGCCAATGGATGTAAAATTAACAGCAAAACAAATGCATACTTTCGAAATGTCCCCTCCCACATGATACTTATCAATTAAAAGGAGAAAACAGGAAGAAACCTGGCAGACACCACTTTCATCGAGTGACTAAGGTTAATATCACTAATAATAAACAAACTAACATCTTATACCTCATACGATCCACTGAAAAGGACATATCAATTCTACAGTATTCTTAACAAAAATACCTATCTATATCATCAGAGTAAGGAGAAAGAAACAAGTATGAAATGGGAGAAGCAAGGAAGAACTCTGTGAAGTTGGATTAGAAATTGGAGGTATCAATGTGGACTCAATTTCCAAAACACATTTATATATAAATATAAGTGTTTCCTTGCTCTGTCAGCTAAAAAGCCTAGGTTCAGTGATATCCCAGAAGCAATGAGCATACCTAGTTCTCAGATCCAAGTTTCTAAATACTATTCACCCTAAAAGGAACCAGGCGCCTTGGAGAAACGGCTGATTCCAGGGCTCAGGAAGGGAATGTACAAATTTAGTCTGGAATGTCTTGTTTTACTAGAAAGTAAGGAAGCGCTCAAAAAATGTTGGGGCACATCAAAAAGACACAGGAACCAGATTTGATGGAGTTCTCCCAAGCCAAATCTCAGAATTTTAACATCAATATAAATAAATACAGGAACAGATTATAATCCACTGATAGAAACCTATGAGTCTATACTTAAAATACAGTCACATGGATGGTATATGACAGACAGACAAATGAAAAGACACGAGACGACGATTCCTTACCGTAAAACAGTGATAACACTGATATACGTGGAGCATGTAGCAAAACTAAAAATGACTATTTTGCAGCCATCATAATAAACATTGGTTTAGACAATTATCAAGTGTTGCTAAATTGGGGGAGGGAGACAGGGGATGTTTGAAAAGGAACAAAAAGCTTATATAATCTTAAGGTATCGCCCCACAGATTGCTATTATTAGTTACAAGGGGGTAAAATAAACGGTGAAGACACAGAACAATACTTTGACCAGGTGAACACCACTGAGTGAACATTTAACATCAACAATCAGTTCTTTAGATGCGATACCCTAACAAGGACACATCACTTTTGTAGTATTTTGGCTGGGCATATATTACCTCAAGCTAATCATTAGAAAACGCCAAACAACTCAAATTAGAAAACATTCTATAAAACCCATACACACAGATTGCTGACTATTTTTGTTATGGAGAATTGATCTTCAAGATAAACATCTGAAGGTAGAGATCATATCCCCTATCTTTTTACATCTACCATCTATCACATTACCTGATAATTAGAAAGGGCTTAATAAACATTAGTGGAATAAATACTTCCTGCCTAGATTGTAAGATGCTAAGTTTTAGTGTCTTTATTCATCCAGCCCCAAACACAGTGAAGACACAAAGTATAGTGGTTAGAAGAATAATGAATCTTTGAACTAGGTAAACAGAATTGTTCATAAGTTACATAATATTCCACACTCTCATCTCAACCAAATTTTCTAAAGTAAACTTTTTTCAAAACTTTTGAATACTATATTACAAAACCAGAGAATTAGACATTTAAAGAATCACTTTAAATATTCAAATAATTACACAGTAACTTTGAAAAGATTTGTTTTTCTACAAAAGCAAAACCTCAAAAATAAGTTGAAGTAATAAGATTTATGGATACACTGCGGTTAGAATTCAACTTTATTGTTACAACCAATTTTTATTTACAGAATATAAATCTCTTCAAAAGATACATTCCTCATTTAATCAATGGTAAAAGGCCTTATTAAACAGAAATAAAGCCTAAACATCACTTACATTTAAACAGAAATACAAGCAGTTTCAGTAAAAGTTTATGAACATATAGCAAAAATGTATTTTTACTTAAGCAGTTACACGAATGAGGCTGTTTTTAATTTTCTTCACTGGCAACCCCATTTTATCCACAGAACAAATTTTACTTAAATTAACAGTAGTAAAAATGTAAAAATTAAATTTTAAACATGAAAATATGCAACAAAAGACAGGAAGTATCTTCATTACCAAACAGATTGACGAGTTCTCAGACACTCAGATATTTTCTGAGGCATATCAAAACACCTACATCAAAAGTTGCATTCATTTGAGAGGTATCAATACATTTTCAGTGCTGAGACTATCTGTAGCACTTACAGTATATACAAAGCAGCATTGAACTACTATGGTTCACATTTGATAAACACAAATTTAAGCTTTATGCCACAATTTCCCAATTCAACATACAGCCAATGCAATGACAATTACTCATTTTGGTTTTCTTCTTCTGAAACTGATAAGGAAATTATTACTTAAGAACATGTAATATTGCCAGGTCTTCTTCCTTATAATAACAGTATATTTTAAAATTCAAATACTTCATATCATGGAAACTTCACCCAGCTGTACAAAGGCTCCTAAATACAGTACAGTTAAAAAGTTTCCTCTTTTCAGATTCCACGAATTTACAGTTACTTTAGTATGGATAAATAACAGGAAAGTTCTTCAGATTACTGGACAATAAAAATTTCAGTGTGTCACTACATAATTTAAGTAGCAGCACACCTCAACCAAGGCAAGGAAATACTCTCATCTCCTCCACTGCTCTTGTGGGGTCTTTTCCAGGTCACAGGAGCTAGTTTACACAGATACCATCAGGTCTCAACCTATCTCTGAAAGTTCCTTTATTAAGAGCTTTGCAATTTAACTCTGCGAACAATTCAAATCAGCCAGCTTTTTCCTACCCTTCACTAACTAGTTCAAATACAATATGTAATGTTTTCAATTTTTATAAACATAAGTGTTTTGTTAAAATGATTAATGATATTTATGCCATTAATGGGTAAGACGTAAACAAAAATATGCCTACATGTAGGGATCAAGAGTATTTTACAGAGCAACTTTTTCATAACTAGAAAAGGGATAGGATTCATAATGAACACAGATTTTATTTAACCTATTTGATAGTACCAGTAGCATAGTAAGCGCATTAAGTGTGGGAAAGAAGAGAAAGAAGATTTCAGGACAGAAACCTACTACAAAGTTGAATTTTGTATGCCTCAAACACGAGAGTATTTTCTATAAGCACTATCATTATTTTTTCCATTCAAATAGTTGAAATCTTCTGCCCATTTCAAATTATAATCTAAAAATGAAAATTTTAGTGTAAAAACTGTGTTTAGAAAAATCTAATTCATTATTTAATATATCTTCTTAATTTCAGTTTTCAAGTATTCAAGTAATGCAAACCCAAGCCTTTTCTTTTATAGCAATTCATTTACAGACTAAGCTTCAAAGATGGGGGAGAAAATTCATTTAAAATAATTGTGACACTTTTGTGTCCAAAGACATCAAATCCAAGACATAATACTGTAATCACACAAGTGGTATGTACTAGGGGGAAAAAAAGCAGTTAAACATAACCAATGTCTTTCTTTAAAAAGAGAAACAAAAACAAAACAGACTGCCTTAAATGTAACTAAGTTTCCAGTCAAAGGACAATCTAAAATCTAATGAACTACAGAAAAAAAATCAGAACGAATCAATTTTGAAATAAAGATAAAGCTGCTTTACCACATACTCACAATTCATTTTCCTCTGTGCATAATAATTACTAGAGCGTTTGCCTTTTGTGTAAAGTAGTGCAAGCTGCTGCCAATAACTCTCCTCCTAGCATAGAGCACTGTTGACTTTGTCTATCAATTGAATAACTGAGAAATATTAAAAGCTTAAGTCTCTATCACTTTGGAATGCAGTATAAAATGCTTATTAAAAGCAATTTAAAGCAGAAAATCAAACTGATAGTATTCTCATTTATATTATGAAAGAATTAAAAAATGGTACAGAAGGCTTTGTGCAGTATAAAAAAGAAATCTATATAATTTTAAAAGTGGAAGTTTTTAACTTTAATTGAGAGTGCTTGTGGGGATTTTTTTCCTTTAAATCTGGAAGCTTTCATAACTTATTTATGAAGTTAAAATAAATATTTTTAGTTCAGAAAAAATGGAAATAGCAGTCATTAAAAGATTACTTCTGTCTTTTCTGTCTTTTAAAATCCCATAATGAATAACTTTATAGTCAGAGACACCAACTGAGACATGCTTAAGTTGAATTAAGGACTATTAATTATCATATCTCTTTATACAGGATTTAGATTCACATTGAGATATATAAAAGTTCAAGGGTTTTTTTGGTAGAAAAAGGTTACCTTAAAAATAGGAAAGGATAATACTTGAGTTTGCAATCATTAAATTATATTTTTAATTTGCTTTAGCTTAGAATCATGACTCAAAGAATGGAGCTCTAACAGTGTATTAATTTACTGTTTGCAGGAATCTAACCTCACAAAAACTAATGGCCAACTAAATAATGAAGAAAAGTCCTATTAGGCACTGAGAGGCTAAATAAATAAGTACTGACATTACCAAAAACTGATAAACCCTATTTCCAGTTCCTCTTGTTACCCCACTGTGCAGCCAAAACTGTTGGCTATTTCCAGTCTAAAACCAAAGAGCTGGATCATTTCCTCACAAAAAATTTCTACAAAAGGGAAGAAAAGGCAAAACAATACACAATCTCATATGCAAGATACAATTCACACTAATTTACAAACTTCTATTTACACTGTTTTATATACATTCCAGGCAGACCTAGTTGATGAAGTTTTGTGCTCATATTGATCTCAAATGATCATGTGAACAGTATGATTTACTACCACATCTCTTTGATTTCCAGAAAGTGGTGGCAGCATGGAGTCAGGAGGGGAAAAAAAAAATCAAATATTACTTGGTCAGGTAAGATCATACACGTAAGGAACAAAGAGAAAAGAAGTGTGGAATTTTTCTTGTTAAAAGCACCCAGGCCATTATGGTCTACTGACTAACAATGAGTATACATGAATGCCACTTCTCTAACAACCATTTTCAGACTTACACAATGAGCTTACTACCAGTTGAGTCATTAGGTAAGGCATTCAAGTTCCTTAACTTAACATAAAAAGGCAACAGACATCTCAGCAAGCCACAGGACAAATTTTAGAGGGATGGTTTTCCTTTACAATCCCTTAAATGGTCAATAAAAAAAGCGAGTAATTTTGAACCCTATTATTAGCCTGCAGCATAATCCCAAAGTCCTGTACAGGAAGTGGGAGCATCACAACATCCAAAATCTAGCCTGAATGGAGGAAATATCCTAAATATCTTCTTTTGTTCCCAAGACCCACTACATACTTCTAGGGATAAAGTGAGAGCTTTTATTTCCCTTTACAGTCACTTCTATATGAATCTCTTGAAATGCTAACAACAGTGTCACAGCTAGCAGCTATGAACAGTCTACCAGCTATGGCTCAGTGAATCTCTATTCAAAATAGTTTGAAGAATATGGAATAAGGTAGAAAAATGATCTTCTCTGCCCTAATAGTTCTCCAAGATATATACTGTTGCACTTTAAGAAGTCAGAAAGCAAAAAGGTCAAGAGTATTACATATTCCTCATCATTCTAAGAAAACATTCCAACCATAGATGAAAATTCCACCAAAAACAATTTCTCAGGTTCACTCTAACATTATATAAAAAGCTATTAATTAATTGGTTCTGTTCATTTAGTCAATTAGCTAAAATTCTATTGATCTTACAGTAATATGATTTATAAAAGCAGAAGTGAACATCTGTAACACTGGGGAGGTAGAAAACAAATCTTGGTCTAACACTGTTATAGATACAAACAGATTTTAAGATTCTATTTATGCAACTAGAATTTACCATTTAAAATGGCCTTTAAGTGTTTCTACTTATTTTATTAGCTTTAAACATCTTGAGATAATCCAAGTATTTTAAAGCACTTATCTGAGAATATAAGTCATTTGGAATAATACATCAGACTCCCCAGAAGATTTCTCAGAGGACAAATTTGTAGTTGCATATTCTGAATATGCAGATCCATTAAGCCAACTTTGTACATGGGCACTTATGTGACCAAAGTGCAAAGCTTGTCAGACTAATTTTCTAAGTAAAGTTAACCATGATTGCTCAACTCCACACAGCAGTCTTCAAAACTTGAAGCCTACTTATCCATCACAAAGATCTAACTTCCTTCCATATAACTGTCATCCCCACACTAAAAAAAAAATACAAAACACACTTAAAATCAAGAGAAATCAAAACAAACAGAAGCCCTCCTACCATGAGTATTTCTGCTTAATTCACATTGTTATATCTGATTTTAAGTGCACAAGATCAATGTTCTAAATGTTCCTTATTTAATTCTTTAACCACCTCAACTTATTTCTCTGAAACTACATGTATCAAGTAATCATTTGCTATCATTTTAAAGACATGAAGCCAACCTAAAACAGGAAACCAAAATGTAAGGAATGAATCTAGAGAGGTAAGAAAGAATTAATCTAAATGACATTTTCTTGTTTCCAAGTATGATAAACATTCTTTGTTTCAAAAATTAGCAACTGTTCTACTGGTTACTATTTAATAACAAACAAAAACAAAGAACATGTCAATAAGCAAAACAAAATTTTTGGTTAGAAACAATCTGAGATAGTTAAATTTTAAAAACAAACTAGTAACTTAAATGACCATACTTAGTATATATGAAAACGTTATTTAATGCAGATTTTGCTAACATAAAAATCATCATATATCTATTCCAGGATTATATGGTAAATATTAATATTTATACTGCCAGACTACACAGGGAAAGAGGAATTTTACTTCTAAAATATATTCCCAAAAAAGAAACACTTGTCAATATTCAATGCAAAAAGATGTACCATTAGCATAGATAGTGAAAGTATTTCACCCTCCTAAACAGATATTTTTCTATGAACATCCTAAGTTATCTATATCAATGTCTGGCATTTCAAGAGTAAATGTTTCATTTTACTTGCAAGACATCAAGATAAAACGGTTACACTGAACATCTAGAATGTTTACTAAAATTAATCTTATTAACGTAAGACTTAAAAAAATTTTCTCTGGAACATTTTCATTGCTTACACTCAACGAACAGATGAAAGATGAAAGCAGTCACAGAATCATGTTAAATTTATAATAAATAATTCACATACAACATAGATTAAATTATCAAAGAAAGAATTAAACTGACATCTTTATACCTTTTTGTAGATTTAACAAATTTCTAATCCAACACATATTGATAGCAGTAGGTGTATTTCTTGACATCATTCAGTCTATTTAAAAAATAGATTGGTTGTTTAGAGGCATAATTTGTAAAGCAAGATAACCAAATTAAATAACAGAATTTTATCAAATATTGGCTTTTCAGAATTTCTTAAGAAAAGATTCACAAGCATTGTTCAGCCACTTGAGAATAATTAAATGTCTTCTTTACTCAGGCACTTTTAACGCAGTAACCTCAGGCTTCATTTTAAAGTACTGGTTAAAACGAACGATTGCATACCTAGTGAGAAAAGAGTAACAACAGAATTAGTCAAAGCTGAAAAACTTAATCCTTCCTTTATTCCCACTCACACCTTCTAAGTTGATTTTTTTAAGTTTTAAGATTTTCAAAGGACATATTTTTAGTTTATTGCACCACCTACTGGAGACTTTTCCAGTACTGAGAGCATTTAACAAATTATACCAGATTTCCTCGCAGATGAATTATTAAATGTATGCAAACTTTATAAGATTTGACTGAATAACTGCAATGTCCCCTATGAGTTCTAAATGTTAATCAAACAAAAGTAGAGACAAACATAAATGCATACAGTAAAAGTAAACTTACCCAAGGAAATCAAAGTCAATAGTGGAGTATTTGGCTTGAATCAAAGCCCATAAGCCCCAAAAGAAATGAGAAGCCTAAAAAGGAGGGAAGAAAAATCAAGAATTAGATAATGCATTTCTTTGAAAACAAGTAACAAATTGTCAATTTTTTCCTTTCTCATCAACTCCATGCACAATACTTTCTCCATGCTTTTTTAATATAAAATATCTAAAATACAGGTAATACTGAAGTGTACAGTTATCTGGATGGCTAGAGATCACTTCTGTCCACACCAAAGAGGTTATAATAAATTATAATCACTTAAAATATAGAGCCCAATTCCTGTAACTTGTTCTGTGTAGGCAGAGTGCATTATCAGCACTGACCGATGCTGGTTAAGTGTTTTTAATGGTTTAAGTGCTAACAGGCTTTCCTCTAACTGTATTACCAAAGGACTTTGTTTCTTGACATAAAAATACAAACAAAAAGGAAAATATAAATCTCAAAAATATATATTTAAATGTAAAGAATGTTCTAGGGGTGACAAACATCTGAAAACAACTTTTATTGACATTTCTGCATAACCAACCATGACATAAAGTAACACAACTTTACTTATGTCAGACAAAGACAGGTCTTAGGATTCAGAGTAAAAAACAGATGACTGTGTGATTAGGAGCTGTAAAATAACTGTGCGTGTGCGCTTTACAATCTATTTTTGGTTAAACATGATGATATTTTAAATATAATTAACACTAGTAAGCCTTCATTTCCCAAGAAATATTCTACTCTAACTAGAAATACTTGAGGAAAAAAGTCTTAAAGACAAGGTTTTTGTTCCAGCTAAATTCACTACAGTAACAACAAAAAGTCTCTAAAAAAAATTACTCAACAGCTGTGATCTCGGTATTAAAAAAAAGAAAAAGTAATTTGGTAGGTAAAGCAGCACAGTATACAAAAAAGAATTTTTAATTTGAATTATGAGTTGTAGGTGTTCAAGTTCAGGCTCTGTCAATAACTCCCTTTGTAAACTTTAATAAGTCACTAATTTTTAGTGTCAGAATTATCACTTAAAAGATGAGAATATTAACCATTTTGTATTCCACACAGGATTAGTTTAAAGATTAATGGAAACTATATATGTAAAAAAACCTTTTACCCTCTAAAGATCTTTATTTAAAAAGTATGTTGCTGGAGCCGGCCCCATGGCCGAGCGGTTAAGTTCACACACTCTGCTTTGGCAGCCCAGGGTTTCCCTGGTTCGAATCCTGGGCACACACATGGCACCACTCATCAGGCCATGTTGAGGCGGCATCCCATATGCCACAACTAGAAGGACCCACAACTAAAAATATACAACTATGTACTGGGGGGCTTTGGGGAGAAAAAGGAAAAATAAAATCTTTAAAAAGTACGTTGCTGCAAAAATCTCTATTTAAAAAATACTATTGCACCTTGTTTTTATGTTCCTCAAAAAATATCACTAGCAGGATATAAAACTTTCATCAAATGCAGGTACAGAAAACAAACAATGTAGTAAAGAGTAAACAGCTCAAGTCACATGCACATGAAGCCTAATGGTTAAAAAAAAAAAGGCTGGGCTCTAGAGTCAAACTGCAAACATTACTGGCTGTGTGGCTTTGAGCAACTCAATTAACCCCTCTGTACATCTGTTTCCTCATCTGTAAAATGCAGGTATCTTACTATGATTTATAATAAGAAATAGATATTTGGTCTTCATGCACTGTTCCTGGCTTACAGCTCCCAAAATCCTTGGAATTTCCTAAGCATAAGAGCAACGGGAGAACCTTTTGTTAAAATATTGGTCTTTTGTTATGGGTTCTTGAAATAGTTGCAGAGCCATAAAAGTGAAAGGAGTGTCTTGTTATTCATAACAACCTGCATTTATGTTAATGAGGTGACTATTGGAAAGCACCTAAGGATGAGGGCTGGTTGCCAGGGGAACCAATCTAGTGATTAGAGGGTTGAACTTTCAGTCCCACCACTTGCTGACTTCCGGGGAGCGGGGAGTGGCTGGAGATCTAGTTCAAGCATCAATGGGCAACGATTTAATCAATCTTGCCTATGTAATGAGACCTCTGTAAAAAATCAAAAGGAGGGCATTTGGAGAGCTTTCAGGTTGGTGAACCAGAACACACTCACATGGTGGGAGGGTGACACACCCTAAACTCCATGCGAACAGAAGTTGCTGCACTCAGGACCCTTCAGGGCCCTTAGGAACCTATTATTATATGAAATTAGAATGATAAAGATTTTCAAAAATGGTCTTCTTTCTAAGGAAGTATCTCAGGTATTGTGAACCGAATTATGAGATGAGATGCGTTCCTTACTTTGAAAGTCTAAATCAGTGGTTCTCAAAGTGGTCCATGAACCCATGGGAGGTTCCTGAGGCCCAAAACTATTTCTATAATATTACTAGTATGTTTCTTGCCTTTTTGACTATTTTAAAATTTGCAGTGATGGTTCAAAAGCAATGGTGGGTGAAGCCACTGATACCTTAAGTCAAGGGAGAGCCCCAAACGGTATTAGTATAGTAGCCTTATTCTTCATCACGACACACTCACAATAAAAAGCCAGTCAGACTGAAGAATGTCCTTTATGAAGCCATTAAAACTTATTAATTTTATTAAATTTCTACCTTTGAGTACATGTTATTCTAATATTCTCTGGGATGACATAGAAAGTACACATAAAGTCATGCGCGCTTGGCGAGCTGAGGAGTAGAAAGAAAGATTTCTTGGACTCGAAAGGTCTGATAGTAATACTTTTTTATTCAGAGACTAGGATGGGGACAGGACCCATGGGCAGTGAAGAGTTTCAGCATGGGGACAGGACCCACGGGCAGTGAAGAGCTGCAACGAGTTGAGGGCAGGGCTAAATTTATTAAGGCATAGGTATGTGAGTTATTTCCTTACAAGACAGAGGAAAGATGAAAAAAACTTAAAATGTTATCAGTGTAGGTGGGATCTGGTTATTGGGTGGTCCTATAACTTTGCATAGGAATCAGGTCAGATCACCTCAGGACGTCCTATGCCTCCAGAGGATGATATAGATGGGAATGTAGGGCAGGATGCCTTGGGCTTCTCTCCCTGGGGCAGCCTTGACCCTCATCATAAAGCACGTCTGCTGCATACCCAAAGCACAAAGGCTGTCTCAAGGACACACAACTGAGTTCTGAGTGAACTTGCACATTTTTAACGGAACACCATTTTTACTTGAAAGAACAAGTGATAGCTCTAGAGTTCTTAGACTTGGGTATTTGGCAGACATTTCTCAAACATGAAAAAGAAACCTGTCATTTCAACAAAAATAACTGACAGAATTTGTTGCCAGTGATAGACCTTGACTATTCAACCTAAAATTAGAACTTTGGAAAATTTTTATTTGACTCTGTGAGCTTACCAGCTTCTCAACACAATACTTAAAATTTTTCTGATGACACTTCTGGTGATAGTATTGAATTTTTTTGATATATAATGAAATGTACAACATTTAGAATATCTATACAACTCAATGAATCAATATTTTCCAAATAACTAATGAATGATGTTAAAATTAAAAAATCACACCCTGGTACAAGAGCCAAAGTACAAGACAAACCAATAGACTTTAATGTAATAAAGTACAAAAAGTTAATTAATGTGGTCAGATTGCACACTGCAACTAGCCTTTAAGAAACTATCACTTGTTGAGTTTTGATGAAGTATCAAAAAATATCCACAACTATCTGAAAAGACAAAATACTCCTCGCTTTTCCAACAACATATGCGCGTGAAACAGGACTTTCTCCATATACTTCAACAAAAACAATATGTATTTCAACAGATGAAATGCAGAAGAAGATATGAGAATCCAGCTTTTATTAAGCCAGCCATTACAGAGATTTGCAAAAGTATAAAATAATGCCATTCTTCTCACTAAATTGTTTTTTGTTTTTGAAAACTACTATTTCTCATTAAAAAAATGCTGTTAATGTTAACATGAGTTTACTATTTTTTAAAATAGGTATTTAATAAGTATTTTGAATTTGTTTTAATTTCCAATATGGTAAATACTGATAACCTACATAAACAAAAGCTCGCAGAGGTCTTCAAAAAAATTTTTAAGTATAAAGGGGAGTCCTGAGACCAAAAAGTTTGAGAACCAGTAGTCTAAATCACATCGGCATATTTTAAGTGATATAAAAAATCATCTATGGATGGTATCTTAATCTCTTCCTATTCGGTTGGTTCTGTAGCGGAAAACACTGAAATCAGAAGACATTCTATACCTAAAAGTAATCATCAAACCAGCTCTTCCCACTGTTTCTAGCAGTGCTGGTAACTGTATTTCTCAATCAATTTTTATTCATATAGTAATATAAAATAACTAGACGATTCTATACTAGAGAAGCATTATACATACAACTTCAGAAAAATCTCATTTTGGTACGTATCACCTTTTACAGGGTGAAAAATAAACAATTTATATATAACATTAGACTCTTAAATGGTTGAAAAGGCAATGTAGGAAATAGCTCATTCATCATTTGCAGTCCCAAAATTGGCAAAGAGAGAATGCTTTAGTCCAAATAAAATAATATTCTGTGATTTACTTATACTATTTCTCTCAGATTTGTAAGATTAACAGAGAGACTTCTAAAGGGTATTTTAATTTCTAGGCTGCCCACCTCTGTTGCAAAGAAAAATTCAAAGCTAAATAACTAAGATGAATCCTCAAACTGTTTTCTGAAAAACCCCTATATAACCCCAATATTTACTTAGAAAGAATCTGAAGTCCATAAACAATGTGTCTAAAAATTCCTCAAAGCTTAAAAAACCCATATGTATACTCTATTTGGTTTTATAATGCAAATACCTACTTTTGTTTGCCATGTCCTCAACATTAATTATAGTAAACAATCAATAACAAGTGAAGTCTTTTAATATTTAGACATCTGAACATGCCCTGAGAAATTAACACTTACCAACAATTTATTTAAAAATATCTATACTCTAATCTTATTCAAACCTCTTTTTTCCTCCCTTGAAACATCACAGAGTGTGCAGAAAACAAGATGACTCTGCCAGAGCAGAAGTCAGAAGTGAGAAATAAGACAGAATGTGTAGATATTATCATTTGGATATCATTCTGCAGGTCACGGGGGAGCCATAAAGTAGGAAAGTGACACAATCAGATTCAAGAATTAGATTCTAGTTATTAGAAAGATCATTTTTAAATGTACAGGATGAATCACAGACAGAAAAAACCCAGAGGTAAAGAGACCAGCAAAGGCTAATGCAGGTGAGAGATTAAGGCCTTAATCAAAGGTTATACAATTAAAGGAGAAAGGGTTGAAACTAAAAGAACTTTAGAAAACAAGAATAATAGAAGTTGGAAATTAAAAAACAAGTAAGAATAGAGAAGAGGAACACATGAAAGAAAATTCCTTCTTTCCTGGTTTTCAGAATACAGCAACTGAATGCATGGTATTTTAATTAAATCAAGATAGTAGAATAAAGAATAAATAATGAGATAGAGGACCGGATGCTGGAAATAAAACTCAAGTTTGGATGTATTGTGGTCAAATACCAACAGGACCCCCGACAGAGAGAGTCGGTACTGATCTGGAGCTCAACAATGGGAGGAAACTCAACTTGGGATCATTAACAGAAAAGGGAATGAAAGCTATAGGACTACATCACCCAACTGAAGTATATAAAGTGAACGGATTGGGGGAGAGCCCATCATCAGAACACTAGGGAACACTAACATGTAAGAGGGTTAGGGGAAGAGGAGGAAAAAAGTAGCCAGAGAAGGAGACTAAGCAGGAAGGCACAAAAGAGGAGAACCAAGGATGACTGGTGTAACAAGTTAATGAAAGAGAAAATTCTAAGAACCAGTGGTAAATACTGTCAAATGCTACAGACAGATCAAGTAACATAAAGACTGAAAACTTTAAACTGGACTTAGCAATTATGTCATTACTGGTAACCATGATCTGAATCATTTTTTTTAGACTAGTGAGGGAGAAGAAAGACTGCAGTAGTCTGAGGCGTGCAGGAAAGATGATAAAGGAGTAAGACTGGGTTTGCTTTTATTTTGCCCTGCCTTGCTAAATATTTACTCAAACACTTGAGACTATGACAGTCATTTACTTAATGATTGGCGGAATGAAATTAAGAGTTGATAAGAAAACTAGGCAAACTTGCTAGCTTAAAAAGAAGCTACAAAAACAGCCTTTAAAAAGAAAGGAAGATACATCAAAAGGAGAGGTAGTAATCTTCTTAGTGAGAGGGACTGGTGAAGCCAAGTGTGAGGCAGCTAAGTTCTGCTATATTCTTTCTGTTCTGAAGACAGCAATAGAGGCCCTGATGCAAGAAAATAACCCACCCCAGAAGAGAAAGATCAAGAATAGAAAGGGCAAGAAAAGCACATCACAGAGAATCAGCAGAATTTAGATAAAAGAAGAGGAATTCAAACCAAAACTGACTTAATAAATGGTTTTCAAAGGTTTCTTACTGAGGCAGAACTGAGAATTGGTATTAGAATCTCAGAATATAATAAACTATGTAATGCTTCTGTGAAAACAAAGAATATGTAAATTCTGAGTACATACTAAATGAGGAATAAATATTATTAAAAAGGTATTGAAGTTTTATGTCTCTATCAATCCCTTTATCCTTTTCTATAAGACTTTCTACTGAACATGTGACATCTCATAAATATGTTTGGTGTACATTTCATGGATAAATTCTTCTTTTAAAAAATTAGGTTAAATATCTTTTTTTAAAAAATCAGGTTAAGTAAGTTTCCTTCCAATTCTAATTTGCTAAGAGTTTTAAATAGGGATGGGTGTTAAATTTCATCCAAATAAGGTTATTTTGTACATTTCATTTGCCCTTCTAAATTATAAGCACTTCGAAAGAATGCACTGTTTCATTCCTTTTTTAAGGTTCCAATCTACCTGACCCAGAGTAATAATAAGTACTTGAATATCTGATTAATGACTGTTTATAATCAACTTGGCTATCAAACCAGAAGTAAGTGTACTTTTCAATACCACACATATATACAATCACAGTATCCAACAAAGGTGCTCAACATCATCAAGTTTACAAGGGAACCCAAGTTAACTCTCTAACAGTAAACAATGGAATTGTTGACTAAGAATTTATAAGCAATGTGGACTTTATGTGGAACTTAAAACTCAATGCCTTAGGAATAATTTAATTTCTTTAAATAGGTACATGAAAAATATACAAATTATATCAACAATATTTCTCATGCTAATACAGAAATTGCCTAAATAGAAGTATTAAGATGATTCTGAAGTTTATTAAATGACCTTGTGAGAAAGCAAGCCCTACCTTCTCTACTTTAAGATCATGCTTAAATAGAATAAAGAGAAACAGCAAGTATCCTAGGACCAGCTGGAAAGTACACTATTAATTTAATCAAGAGTTCTGCTGAAAATAGGTATCAGAACAGCAGGTAAAGTCACATTTCAGCACACCCTCTTACTTGAGATGTAGTCTGAATGACTCTGGGGGAAATGCTGCTCTTAAGACTATGGAAACAGTACACCTGTGAGCCACCAATAGAGTCTATTTGTAAAGACTACATTACAAATATTCCCCATGTCAACTATACAGAATTATATTAAAACTAAAAAGAAGCAGCTAAAGTAACTGCAACCTAGTATTCAACTGTCTAACAACTTACCTGAAAGCTCATTCTAACACATCATGTCATTCTCAAAAGATCACTTAAATGACATAATCTTTTAAAAATAAACACATTTAGAGTAAAGAAAAGTAAGTCTTGAAAATAATAAGATTAAAGCATTAAAACATCAAAGAAACTGGAAATAACTGCTCATCAAAGGTCAATAAGACAAACATAATTCTACTGGTTCTTCAAATCTACTTTTATCATGTTAACACTATCATGTGATGATTCAATGCTATTGTGGAAAACCTCATTTCCCATAAATCTGTCCTTGACTGTACATTTTTCATAATGTAAATAAAGAGAATAGATATAAAAAACTGCTTCACACATTAATCTTAACTCTAACTAGAACCACTCATTAAACAAATAATTACTGAGCATTTACCATGTGGCCAGGCACTGTTGTTCAAGGGGTTGGGGATATAGTCAGGAATGAAACAGAATCTTTGTCCTCAAAAGCATTACAATGGGGGAATTGTAAACAATCATGTTTTGTCATTATTTTGAACAAAAATTCACAAAACTCAAAATGAGTTGTTTTATAAGATGAGGAAAATTTTAAAAGCTTTATGAATTATAGTAAGAATTTTTCATTCACTGTTTACATTTAAACTTACCAATGCAAACTGATTGACCTGAATGAAGAGTATTTCTACCTCTTTTTCAGTAACTTCGGTCCCAAAGCCCTTATATTCTTTGTAGGCTTCAAGGTAAGAGCGCAGCCACTGGCCCTGTAGTTCTCTATCTGGATAAAGACTATAGTCTACATCACTCACACCTATAGCGGAAAAAAAGTAACATTGAAGATTTCAAAAGCACATTTTCTTCTGCATACTTTAATAATCCTTACGATGTACACATTTCTTTCAGAAAAAAACTACAAAATGTATCCATTTTTGGCTGAAATACCAGATATTAAGTAAATAAAATTCATTAAAATAATAAACCAAATAATCATAATGTATTCCAATTTGAATTCTAATGCACAAGATAGTTGGATCATCATAATCAACTTTTCCACAAAGTGTGAAGCTTGAATCACATGCATCAGAAGCCACAAATCTTCATTTTAATACGTACCGTCAGGAAAGCTTATGCACACTCATATTGAGAGCATTTCCTAAAACTGTAGCTCCAAAGCTTTTCTGACCATTGTTCATGGGATCAGGAATACATTTTATATTGAAACCTAAACACACACCTGACATTAAGTTTCACAAAACACTATTTACCCTGCACATTCCAACTATGATATTTTCTGTCTTTTCTTTTCCATTCCTTACTTTAAAATAACTACCCTAAAAATTTGATTTCATGATCTGCAGTTTGAAAAATACTAACCTAGAAGATAAAGTTCATACTATTTTGCCTAGCATTCAAGGTTCTTCATAAGTCAGTCCCAACTTATTTCTCTAATCTTACAACCCTCTATTCTCCTTCATGAATTTTATATCCTACAAAAATAAGCATACTCACCTTGAAGTTTTCTTCCTCCTTTCTGCAGTGCTCACCTTTCTCTTCTATCTGCACATCCAAATTCTACCTTTCAAGTTTTAACTCAATTTTTCTACACAAAATCATATGAAGATCAATGGAGTTTCCTCTTTCACATCCGCAGCAGTGACTACCCCTATTACTAACACAGCGATATCTCATTATACATACTGCTGCTTTCCCCTCCTATAGATATATGAAAATAGGTACACATATATGTGAGGATATGGCATGTATATAATAAGCTGGGTAGAGGGAAATCACTGATAACATGTAAACTAAAACTTTTCCTCAGCTTTTTCCCCAGTCTGGAAACCTAAAGTATATGGAAAACACATGAATGCATGAATTTATACAAATACAAATTCAGCAATGAAAAATTCCTACTAGGTGTGAACCATCCAGAAGAATTTCCCACTCTTTAGTTTTAAAGCATTTCATGTTTCCAAATATAGTAACAAAATGTATTTTAAATTAATTCCACTTACATAAAAAAAACAAAACTTTTATACTTATTGATAACAGATTTTCAGGGGTAAAAATGACCTGCTTTTTAATTATTCATAGCCAAAGACAAAAAAAAAATTCTTGAGCTTTTTAGTTAACTGACATTCCAAAAGCCCAAGTACACAATGGAAATAGCAAAGGCTTTTAAGTGATAAAAAACTGGTTTCAAATCTTAATTCTCTGTATTTTACTGTGATCTTGGTGAGTTACTTTCCTCATCCGTAAACTGAGAATATTAACTAACTTACAGGATTGTTGTGAGAAAAAAAATGAGATGAGATGAGATTTATGAAGCACCTTACACTATATCAGGTCTTAATAAAAGTCACAATCACCATTCTTCTCTTATTTTCCTTAAGAGGTCATCTCCTCTTTCCTCCAAAAATAAAGAAAAAAAGGTCAAGAAGTAGTTAAAAAATGTTGCTCCTGCCCCTTAGCTGATCTTCAAGTAAGAAAAAAAGATTCTGAAAGTATCATTTCAAAGTTACATATGCTACTCCATAAGTTAAACCCTGTATTTTACCTGCAAATTCATTGAAATGATTTCCAATATCATATGCCAGGTAGTTGTATCCAGAATATTCATAATCAATGAACTGTACATCACCTATGTGAGACACAAAAACAAAGACATAAGAAATCACATGTAAGATTAGAAAACCCCTATGCTATTTGTAATTAAATAGCTGCCAATATTTTGTCTCATTGTACGTGCTTGATTACATGCACTTCTGAGACAGTACAGGGTAAGGCTGTGAATTTTATGGCAATGAGCTTTACAAAATTCAAATTACGTATCTTGGTCAACAGCTTCTTTGTGAACATTAATGTCCACTATATTAAAGAAAGTCAAAACACAGTCATTCTTCAAGTTCAAATAAAAGCAAAATATATCTCTCACCACACGGGGGCATCAGTTACTTAAAAATTCAAGTTTAATTAGAAATGAAAATTCATCTTTGGAAACTGTTAATAACCTATGCAACTTCAACAAAAATTAATCCATGATACTCCAACAGTGAATTGACAAAATAATCTATATGTGGAAGTCAAATATAAACTTCGAAAGACTTGAATTCTGTAAACCCTACAGTTATGCTGTAACAACACTTGCTGATCAACTTAACACTATCTCTAATTTTAGAAATAAGTTGCTATCAAACTCTTACATTTTCCTGGATTGCTACATACCTAAGGTTTCCAAGAGCATACCTGAGCAGTCTTAAGGTGGTTGTTTTATCATTTAAAAAGAGCAAAAGTATAGTTGTTTTTAAATGTTCTCTAATTTGAGAAATTTTTACATAAGCTAAATAGGTTCCTATTCTAAATTAATGCCAAATATTTTTATGCACATTTCATTACAATTTTCCAAAGACACTCTTGTTCCGCCTGCTCAACATACTACTGGTAAGGAACTCCTTCTGTTTGAGTACTGAGAGCACAGAGTTTGGCTCAACAAAGATTTAGGTCCTATTTTTTAAAAGAGAGACAAGAGAAAAAATTAAAAAGAGATAGAGACGTTAAAAAAAAATCAAAATGGGTCACTGTCTACACCAGGGATCACAAACTCAAAGGCTTAAACAGGGACAAACAGTTAAAATGGATAGATGAACAGAGATGGCTGTGCAAATAGTTTCTAAGCTGCTTATATTGAGAAAATGCATAGCATATGCCTAGTTGCATTGTCTTTTAAACCATCAAGCTGAGGTATCAAAACAAACTCCTGGTCTACACACTTTGGCATTTCCCAAATAAAGGAGCTTCTGTACTATAAGGTGTTGACACAGATCTATATGTTTAACTTGGGGATGTATGTTGATCACATTCAAACTCAGAAAAACAGAATTATATGACAAAAAAAATGTCATGGCAAATGGAATATTTTACATAAAAGCAAAAAAAATTTTAATGTAATTGTTAATAATTCTAAACTTGTATAAACAATAGCCAAGTCTAGAGTAAAATAAGCAAGAATCATCAAAGTAACAAAATCTATATGCATACTAACAAAATAAATATTAAGGTTTTAAAATGTTGCTGACTATAATAAAGCATTGCAATTCAACCACAAGTATTATATTCTTGAATTCACAAAAAAACTATCCCACACAAAGTCTTAAAGTTAACCAAATCACTTTACTAAACTGTAAAATGGGAAGACGGAATATGTTTTAACCAAATCAACTTTATAAAACTGCAGAAGGAAAGTCAGAACATCCTTTAAAATTTTTTTCTAGTTACCATTGGGAATGAAAGGGTAAAGACCATGATCACAACAAAATACTTTGTAGCCATGAAAAAAATTTCAGTTTCAAAAATTATTTAATGACCAGAAGAATTACAAATGTTATATGAAAAAAAGATACAAAATAGTAAACATGGTGATCCAAATTATTAAAATAGTGTGCCTGAAGACAGGAAAAAAACATAAAATGCATAGGGAAAAAAATAATGAATAAAACAAAACAAAACGTCTCCAGTAGTTTCATTACAGGTGATAGACAAGTGACCTTTTTTTCCCTTATATTTTAAATTCTTTACAATAAACATTACTTTTAGGAGGAAAAAAATGATAGTTTAAAAAGATTAAGATGAATTCTCTAAACAAAACTGTCAATAGGTAAGACAGTAAACACAACGATTTGAGAGAGACCTATCCACCAGGCCTTCAAGAAATCAGGATTCAAGAGGAATTACCAAGTTGCACAACTGAGTTAACCAAACAGTTTTAATATATCATTTTTTAAATTGCAGCTGTTGATTGTTTTACATCTTGAAGCACAAATTCTTGTAGAGCTCATATTAACTGTTACATGCCAATAAAAATACACAGCCCAGTCCTGAAGCTTACTTTTGCCACATAAACAAAAGCTTCAATTCCAATTTTCAAAATTATATTTAGAATTTGGCAAATATAGTTAAAATGGCAGGTAAAACATGCCTGCTTGTAAAGTAAATACAATTTAAATAAAGCATAGATCAGTTTAACAAAAGTTAAAATCTGTTTCAGTATGAAAATTTTAGCAACAACTTTTTGTAGTAGCATTAATTCATTAAAACTAGCCTTTATTTTTAAATGCTATGTTGAGTTTATAAATAATGAAATTTAAAAAATAAGAAAATGAAGCTAACAAGATACAGATGAGGCTGTTACCAGGCTCCGTGCATGTGAACAAGTGATGCGATAAACCTCCAGTCAGTGCGTTTAAGAAGCACGGGGTGCGCCGCCACATGGCAGCAACAATGGCATACCTAATCTGTAGCAGATGAAGAAAATTTGGCAAACTCACATTTTACAAGACACAAAGCTTAAAAGGAAAAAAATTGTTTTTAAAAATCTCCATTAACTATTCTTTTTCAAACTACTGCAAACAAAGTGGAACTCAACCTTAAATTTAATCTTCTGCAACAAAGTAAAATTAAAGAGGCCTGCTTCCTTTATTTTGGGTGCCAGAAAAATCAAATTACTGGAAAATGCATTCCTACCAACAGGAAGCATACTGAAATTTTTTTCTTCTACAAATTTAGCTGTTGATTTCTAAAACCACTAATTATTTAGAGAAACATCCACATCACTATTAGTAACTAATAGTTCATATGACATGACTATCTTGTTAATTCTTTAAGATGTGAATTTTTAACTGGGGTTTCATAGATGAAAAGAAAATGAAAATATTCTCCAAAATTTTACACAAAATTCTATGTGTATGTGTATTTTCTGAGGGGTTTTTCAATTTTCCAGATTCTCAAGGGACCCCTGACCTCTGAAAAGTAAAGCAGCACTGCTTTAATGGCTAAGACTATATTTTATTTATCTTTATGTAATTAGCACACCGACTAGTACTTAATGGGTAAAGCATAAGATTCACTAAAAAATAAAACTATAATCTGTATTTTCAAAAGCTACTTTTTAATGTTATATTTATTGCAATTATATTTATCTTCATGGTAATGAAATCCAAATGCTATTGAGTTAAATTATTCAAATCCCAGTATAGCTGAAAATAGTTGAATTATTAAAGTACTTTAAAACTAAAAAAATTAGTTTATTAACTAAGGCTACATAATTCATATGATACTTTCATTTGGATTCCCTTATTTTGCTGTTGTTAAGAAGAAAAAGACAAAAATAAAAAGCAAACTAACCAATATGAGAACCTGACAATCTTTCTGACTCGCTCTACTTGCTCTGCAGCGTTAGATAAGGCAGAAAGAAAACAGAGCAAAAAAACTGATTACACTAATGTTAACAAAATGCTTTCTCTCTCATGCAGAAAAAGGGAGTCTTCTGCTCTGGGAAACTGTCCCTTCATCCCTCAGTCTGGCATCCAGTAGTACCCTGTGTACACTTTCACCTTAGCACTCATCACTCTGAATATAAATATCTGTTTGATGATCTGACTCCTCCACTATACAGCATATGGCTTCCTAGAGGGGCAGTAGGTCCCTTTCATCACACAACCCACAGAGCAATCACTAGCACACAGGAAGTATTCAAATGCTAGTGGAATAAATGGGAGACTTTTCGGAGAATGCCGAGACACATAATAACACACATGTTTAAATGTGGGGAGGGAGGATAAGCATGAAATACTAAAGAACAAAGTGTGGCATTTCTGACATTCTTATTCAAGTATATGATTAAACATACAGCGGGACTGAATTAAGTAAAGAAAAAACACTAAACTAGTAACTATTTTAGACAGCTCTTCCTTAAGAGTTTGGGTTTTCACAGTCCATTTAAAATTTTTATTACCTGATTTAGGGATATTTTATTTCATGCTAAATAGTGATCTGGAATACAAGTTAAAACAAGGTTAAGATTATCCTTCATAAAAAACAACTCCACCCTGGAAAACACAGATTTCCAAAATATAAAAATAAATTTATATTTACTTAAATTTTAAAGTAAAACCAATAAAAAAACCTCCCCTAAGCCATTAAAACATCAATGGAACAATCTCAACCACAACAATGCCTTTTCATGAATAATTATAGAGTGGATAAGATTTAGAGTCAATCAAGTAACTAAGAATGGTGACATGCATTTTCTATTTATATTGCGTAGAACTCTAAAGAAAACCTGGTTTGTTCTATAATCCCCAGAAAAGGCTTTCCTTTTCTTCCACTCATTTATATTTCCTTAAATAGCTGTAAATCAGCTTCTTGTATTTTGCTGACAGAGAAAACCATCAACGATTGCCACGAATGAAATTTTAAGTTATATAGTAGATCTTTACACGAGCTTTTACGAAGAAATGGGGGAGAGGGAGAGAAACAAAATAGTCACCAATAAACACTCTGACAGAGCATCAGGACGTGAGACAAACTCAAAAGCTTTAGCAATTACTTCTAACATGTCAGCAAAGGATTAATTAAAATATTAGAACTGAAATCAGTTAGTCAATAAGCAATATTACAATTTGTTCTACTTAGCAAAAAATTTTTTAAATTAATTATTGATTAATTTCAAAGATGACTGATAAGACTTACAGTTCTGGAGCAAGAACCACTGCTTTTGGTTTTCTCATTACATAATAAATTCTATCATCATATCATTAAGTATTCTTTTCTTACCTTTTTAAGATGTCATCTCACTGAAGGCAAGGAATGGGTCGAAGTTTACCAACCACCTAATTCCTGGCACTGACTAACTTTTCAAAAATCTTGACAGCTACCATCAACTTCAGAAAGGAAGCTCACTCTTCTCCCATATTCCTGAGTCCTGTCAACTGACATGGTGAGAACAAGTAGAGGTAGTATTTCTTCCTGCGATGCCTACCAATTCCTGTAACATTCGCATGTGAAAGTGCCTATAAACTGCACGGAGCTCACAGTCTTCATGTTTGTGTGTTTGTGTGTGTGTGTATAAATATGCACTTATATATACATACAGACATTTTTAAACTTTAATCACTCAAGTTATAGTTAAGACAGAATCTGTAAGTTGCACTTAAAAACAAACTGAATTGTCATCTCATACCCATGAGGCGTAAATCTTCTAGTTATACGACATAGTTAAACTTCTGGCTTACAGTAACCATTTTCACTTTTTCAGAATCAAATACATTTTGTAAAATGCATCCTATAATCATAAAACAGGTGTTAGCAAAATACATATGCTCAGGCCAATGGCAGCCCACTGCCTGTTTTTGTAAATAAAGTTTTATTGGAACACACCCACACATATTTATTTATGTATTATCTAGCTGTTTCTGTGCTACAACTAGAGTTGAATAGTGCAAAAGAGACTATAATATGGTACTCAAAGCCTAATATGAACTATCTAGCCCCTTAGAAAAAAAGTTTGTCAACCTCTATCACAGTAGAATAGCTGCCACTGAGAGCTGCTAATAGAATAAGTACATACTCCAGTGCTATATACTCTATATGCATGATCTAAAATCTTGTCAGGAACCATCTGAACTACATATCATCTCTAAGTTACAAATAAAGCAAACTAAAGTTTTAGACTATCAACAGTATGAGCACCTCCTGAAAATCTGTTAATCACACATATTCCTAAATTCATCTATAGAAATTCTTTTTCAGTTTGTCTTGGATGGGGCCCAGAAACCTGCATTTTCCTCCAAGTACCCTAGGTGATTCTGGTGCCGATAGTCAAGGATCAAATACATTCAACAGAGAGAGAAAATGATTTGTCTAATTACCACTTAATTCCATATATGATTTAGCAGGGATTTGAACACAAGTATGCTTGATTCCAAAATCTATACTCTTTCTGACTTCTCTTGGTTCTAATTAAGCTTTAATACATCTGCTTTTAACAGTTATATGAAATTTTTAATCTAGTTACAATATTCAAAATCTAAGTTATTATAGTTGAAAAATACACGCAGAGACTGCAAGATGATCCACTATAAATTCATGAAGTTTAACTAAAATTTGCACTTCTGAGAAACTAAGTCTACAACAGACTAGAGAGAGATACTGAGCTTCACGATGCAAAGGCCAGTCTTTTGGCTTTCATCTTATTATTTTTATATATCTCATAGGTGGGTTCAAAAGGGTAAAGCCCTGAGTTTAAACCACATGAAGGATTTAAAAAGTGATAACAAATCAAACACATTTGTGAATATAATATGCAGTTTATTTATTCTATGTAGAAAATATTTTAATCTCAAAAAACTTAACACTTGGCTTTTTAGATGCTACAACAAAGGAACCAGTTAAGAAGGTAAAGAACTTTGCAGTCTATATTCTCATTTTAATTACCCTCCTTGAGATGGCAGCTCTAAGAACTAACACTATGCTAGTCTCGAATATACATGTTTTGCTTATTAAATGCACTAAATTTCCAGAATTTACATTTTTTTAAGTATGAGGCATGGTATCTTCTCCTTATAACTAAAGACAAATATGTCATACAGTTGTATTACTTCAAAACCATTAGCTCCTAAGTTGAAACAAAGTAAGATAATAATAAACAGAACAAGCTTCTTGCCACACTTTTATGAGTTTTAGATTTTACCTGAACAACATTCAACCATATTTTCTTCATGCTTATGTATCAAGTAATCACATAGAAATTGTTTTTTTTTCTTTAATGGATGCCACACAGTCCAAACTAGCCTTCCTAATGGACACTACAAAACCATTGGTAAGAAAAAATAACAGAACATCTCCATAACTAACACACAAACATAACCACAAAGACGAGAAGAAATAAATGGTACATGAGATTTCTACGAAGAAGGGCCAACTTTAAAAAATCTATCAACATAAGTTACATTTGTTGAACTGTGAAATTTATTCTTCTATGTAAGAAAGAAAAATCAGATGCAAAAAGATGATTTCGGTAACTCTTAGTAAAATAAACAAATGACAACCTTGAACTCTTAAAGCCAAACTAAAGCATAAAGATTTTATATGAAAATATGAGAACTTTTCATATCACTGATCAATAGGTTAGATAGGCAACTAGCTAAATAAAAAAGTAAATGCATTTTTTAAATACATAAGACAAAGTAATCTGATTTTTTTGGTCCCTTATGTTTTAGTTTTATGTATAAGTTTGTTCTGTGAAATGAATATGCAAAAGATATAAAATAAAAATATGAAAAGTTAAAATTATATTATAAAGGAAATTTTTTAAAATTAATTTGCAGTTAAAAATAAAGCTGAGTGTCCACTTCAAAAACGTAAGATGAAGTCCCTCACTTGAAATTCTACTATATAAAATAATGTGTTATTACGTCTTGCACTGAACTTAAAAGCTAACACATCACTTTAACGCATAATTAATACTCTTGTCTCACAAATGGCTTTGAGATTTGGTTACTAGTATATAATGGAGTACATAAATACTATGACATATATACTAGTACATATAGTAAAGGACACTGTCAACTACGTAAGGGCACACCTAAAGTTTTAAAAAAAGTTATTCCACAGAAAGATTTCAAGACATTCAAAATAAAGATGTTAGCTCAATATATTTTAGAAAATAGAATCTCTAATCCACATTAAACTATCAAATATAATAGGTACTCAAACATGGTTTTGAAAATCTGTGCTTCAGTTTACCACCCATGACAGTGTTCTTTGGTTGATTTTCTTCAACTTAAAGTCAGTAACAAATATTAACAATCTTTGCATTAGTATAGTCTCAATTTAGAATCTAATAAGGATGGCCATAAATAGTTATTTAATATAATTATGACCATTAATGAGAATTCTCTGGCTTTGGTATCTTCACAACAGCACACTTTTGATTCAAAATAATCTTCCAGCTATAACGACTATCTTCGAAATTGGTTTCCTTTATAAAACGCAATAGCTTCATAAAGTTTCAAAAGACATTTTGAATTAATACTAATCCTTCAACCAAAATTATATCTTTAAATTTCAATTTAGTATTGAAGAGCATCTATCATTTAGCAACCAAACCTCAAACCACTTTATCAAATAATATAATGCAACCAAGTGTTTCTTAAAGATGAAAACATAGAGAATTTGAATACAGCAAGATACAAACAATCCCAAAAGGCATTTCACCAAAAAGTATTACTGTCTACCTCAAAAAATGTTAAAACTATTTACCACAGCTTCTTGATTACTACTTTAGTAGAGAGAAATTACGGCAACTACAAATAACATTTCCTCCATCTGTAACTCTCTCCTTAGCATCAAAATATCTAACAAATCATCATAATAAACAGATAATAGGAAACCAGGAGACATATTTGTTTCTAATACTGTTGTCCTTCCCAACACTGAGAAAACTTCTGTATCTATAAAGCAGTGCAATGTCAGTTGGTCTTTCATAAACCCCATTACAAGCAGGTGCATTTTCAAACCATGAATTACCAAATAGGTTTTACACATAAATTTATAAACAAAGTCACTTTATCATTTAAAACTCTAACAGGAATCACAAACTGTTTCTAATAAACCAATTTTAAGAAACATATTTTATACAAATAGACACAGAACATATATTCCTAGTTTAGCACAGTTATCAAGACTTTAAAATGTGAAAGAAAACTTTTAAGACTTCATACATGTTTTTAATTCTTGCATTTGAATTAAACTTATTTACTGATAGAAAGATCAAAGGATCATTAAGAACATAAAGAAATCAACTTGACTTACTGCTAAGGTCAAATACCTACCTTGTTTCTCATTGTAGATTATATTCTTACACAATAGGTCATTATGGCAAAGCACAACAGGTGAGCCCAGGTTGGAAAGAATCTCCTTCATCCAAGTCATCTCCTCCTGAAGAATCTGAGGGCTTGGGACATCACTTAGGAACCTTTCAGTTTTAAAAGAAGAGTTATATCTTGTTTATATTAACGGCAACATTTTGTTTCAAGTTTGATTAAGGATTAAAATCTATTTTTAAGAAGTTCTTTCCACTTAATTACAAAGAATCCTAAATTAAAACAAGCCAATTATTCCAAAATTGGAATAAAGAAAAACCTTTATAATGAACTTAATGATGAATAAAAAGAAACTGAGAAACAGTTAAAATGCAGGGGAAAAACTAAAAAATCTATCACTACAAAATTGGGAGGAAAAACTATATACATAATAGCTAACATTTACTAAGCACTATACTAAATGTTTTACATTTATCTCTGTTTTATAGATGGGGACACCAAGACACAAAGAGTTTAATAAAAAGAGGTTTAAGGATATTATTTAAAGTTACAAAGACAGTCCATTAAAGAGGTAAAACATTTATTTGAAGATTACTAGTGAATGCAGTATAAATCAGCTAAATTCACCTTTTCAAAGTCATAGATATTATCTACTACTGATAAATCAACTCATTATTATATGATAATAATATAATCATTGATTGTTACATCATCATATGATAATGATATCACAGAATACTCATATTATCTATTATAAAAATTACCTCAGAGTAGTGAGACCGGGAAGGATGGGAGAAAATGCGACAAGCAGGACTAGAGATCACAGCTTTTTGTCCTACACTCTTCCACACTATTTATGACACTACATTTGTATTCATTTGATAAAAATAAAATGAAACAAAAATAGGGTGCTACCATTAATTCCTCAATAGCACCATCAGGCTTACAAAATTGCTGTTACTTTCTCTCTTCTTCCCTTAATACTTAAGCCAAGTTCTCTTCATTTTTCTCTACAGTCTCTCAAATTATGTCTTACCTTTCCATTTTACAAAACAAAGATTCTGTATCAGTGAATTTACTTTAATGAATTTGCCTATTCAAGTGGTTGTTACCTGTATTTTCCCCACTACTGCATTCTTTTCTACATACATTCTTTTCTGCAAAAGCTTCAAAAAGTAACCCCTATATGCTATTTTCAAAATGGCCTAACTGTTCAAGAATCTATTTAAAAAGTACAGAGTTGAATGGAAATAGTAGGATTCAAACAATTATGAACATAATAATTACAATCATGTAGCCTTACCCATTGAAATGCTCCCCACTCAGTGGTGGAGCTCAGCCCGCAAAGAGCAGCCCCCACCTAGCACACAGTTCAGCCGAGCCGCCCACAAGCCCAGAGCCAGCCTGCACGTGAAAGAAAGCACCCCTCCCCTCACATCTAGCACACCAGCTCAGCTGGTTTGCTGCTGAGCTCAGTGGTCCTGATCCGGAGCAACTCACCAGCAGAACAGAGAGGCCCCACCTGCATGTGCATGCACAACCTCCCAAGCAGCTGCAGCCAGTACGCAAATGCAGATCAGACCTACTAGCACAACTTCCAGCAGATGGGGTGGGATCAGAAAACACAGCTCCTGCCCCTCCTCCCCACCAGCGGTGGAAGGTGGATTCTGTAACCTGCTGCTACCACAAATGCACCAGCAAAGGATCATTTCATCAAACACCACAAAGAACTACATTAATACTTCAGAGCAGAAGGAAAATAACCAGTCTCCAGAAACCAATCCTGAACTCACAAAATTTACAATATAAATGATAGAGAAATCAAAATAGTTATAAAGAAACTCAGTGAGTTACAAGAAAACCCAGAAAGACAGTTCAACAAGCTCAGGAATAAAATTAATGAGTAGAAGGAACACTTCAAATTGATTGAAATACTAAAAGAAAACCAACTGGAAATTATTGATATGAAGAACACAATGAGAAAAAAAAAATCCAGAATCCATAAAACATAGAGTCGATGTTACGAAGGACAAAATTAATGATTTACAGGATAGAAATACAGAAATGCTTCAGGTGGAGGAGGAGAAAGAACTAAGATTTCTTAAAAATGAAGAAATTCTTTGGGAAATATCTGACTCAATCAGGAAAAGCAAGATAAGGATTACAGGCATTCCAGAGAGAGAAGGGAAGGAGAAAGAAGCAGAGAGCTTGGTCAAAGAAGTAACTGAGAACCTCCCAAACCTTGGGAAGAAACAGATTTACAGGTTCATGAAGACAATACAGCTCCTAAACACATCAAAGCAAACAGGCCTTCTCCAAGGCATGTAATAGTAAAGCTGGCAAAAGTCAATGACAAAGAAAAAATATTAAGGACAGCAAGGCAGAAGAAAGTAACCTACAAAGGAATGCCTATCAGGATTTCAGTAGATTTCTCAGCAGAAACCTTACAGACTAGGAGAGAGTGGAATGATATATTCAAAATACTGAGGGGCAACAACTTTCAGCCAAGTATACTCTATCCAGCAAAATTATCCTTCAGACATGATGGAGAAATAAAAGCTTTCCAAGATAAACAAAAGCTGAGGGAGTTCATCATCACTAGCCCTGCCTTACAAGAAACGTTGAAACTCCCATCTGAAACTAAAAAGCAAAGGTTTACAAAACCTTGAGCAAGGAAATAAATACACAAATAGAACCAGAAAATTGCAGCTCTATATCAGAATAGGTTAGTAAACACTTAACTATAACATAAAAGACAAAGGGAAAGAAAGCATCAAAAATAACTAGAAACACTTCAGTTCAGTCACAAACTCACAACACAGAAAAGAACAATTTGTGACAACAATAACTCAGAAGAGGAAGAGGTAACGAACGGAAACCACTTAGGCTAAAGGAGATAAGAGGCTATCAGAAAATGGACTATCTCATCTATGAGATCTTTTATACAAACCTCATAGTAACCACTAAACAAAAAATCAGAACAGAGCCACAAGCCATAAATAAAGAGAAAACTGAGAAAACCACCAAACTGAAATGGCAGTAAGAAACAGAAGGGAAAAGGAAAAATGGAAATATAAAACACCCAGAAAACAAGAGATAAAGTGGCAGTGTTAACCCTTCATATATCAGTAATCACTCTGAATGTAAACGGATTGAATTCTCCAATCAACAGACATAGACTGGCTGGACAGATTAAAAAACAAGACCCAAGAGTATGCTGCCTCCAGGAAATATGTCAACTCTAAAGACAAACATAGGCTGAGAGTGAAGGGATGGAAGACGATACTCCAAGCTAATGGCAAGTAAAAGAAAGCAGGTGTTGCCATACTTATACCAGACAAAGTAGACTTCAAGATAAAAAAGACAATGAGAGAAAAAGAGGGGCAGTATACAATGATAAAAGGGACAGTCCACCAAGAGGATATAACACTTATAAATATATATGCACCTGACACAGGAGCACCAAAGTATATAAAACAACTATTAACAGACCTAAAGGGAGAAATTCATAGCAACATAATAATAGTAGAGGACCCCAGCATCCCACTTACATCAATGGATAGATCATCCAGACAAAGTCAACAAGGAAATAGTGGCCTTAAATGAAATATTAGACTAGATGGACTTAATAGATATATATAGAACATTCCATCAAAAAACAGCAGAACCCCATGGCTGAGTGGTTAAGTTCATGCTCTCTGCTTCGGCAGCCCAGGGTTTCGCCAGCTCGAATCCTGGGCGCAGACATGGCGCTGCTCATCTAAGCCATGCTGAGGCGGCATCCCACATGCCACAACTAGAAGGACCCATAACTAAAACTACACAACTATGTACAGGGGGGCTTTGGGGAGTAAAAGGAAAAATAAAATCTTTAAAAAAAAAAAAACAGCAGAATGCAAATTCTTCTCAAGTGCACATGGAACATTTTCAAAGATAGACCATATGCTGGGAAACAACACAAATCTCAAAAAATTTAAGAAGACTGAAATCATATCAAGCATCTTTCCTGACCATAACGCTATGAAACTAGCAATCAATTACAAGAAAAAAGCTGGGAAAGTCACAAATATGTGGAGACTAAATAACATGCTACTGAACAACCACTGAATCAATGAAAAAAATCAAAGGGAAAATCAAAAAGTACCTGGAGACAAATGAAAATGAAAACACAACATACCAACTCTCATGGGATGCAGCAAAAGTGGTGCTATCAGGGAAATTTATAGCAATACATGCCTACCTCAACAAACAAGAAAAATCTCAAATAAGTAATCTTAAACTACACCTAACAGAACCAGAAAAAGAACAAAGCCCAAAGTCAGCAGAAGGAGGGAAATAATAAAAATTAGAGCAGAAATAAATGAAATACAGACTCAAAAAGCAATAGAAAGGGGGGCTGGCCCCGTGGCCGAGTGGTTAAGTTCGCGCGCTCCGCTGCAGGCGGCCCAGTGTTTCGTCGGTTCGAATCCTGGGCGCGGACATGGCACTGCTCGTCAGACCACGCTGAGGCAGCGTCCCACATGCCACAACTAGAGGAACCCACAACGAAGAACACACAACTATGTACCGGGGGGCTTTGGGGAGAAAAAGGAAAAAATAAAATCTTAAAAAAAAAAAAAAAAGCAATAGAAAGGAGCAATGAAACTAAGAGGTGTTCTTTGAAAAGATAAACGAAATTGACAAACCCTTAGCCAGACTAAGAAAAAAGAGAGAAGGCACATATAAATAAAATTAAAAATGAAAGAGAAGTAATTACAACAGATACAACAGAAATACAGAGAATAATAAGAGAATACTGAAAAAATATATTGGACAAGATATTGGACAACCTAGAATAAATTGAATTAAATTCTTAGATTTATACAACCTCCCAAAACTGAACAAATAAGAAATAGAGAATTTGAATAGACCAATCACAAGTAAAAGACATTGAAACAGTAATCAAAAACCTTCCAAAAAGCAAAATTCCAGGACCCGATGGCTTCTCTGGAGAATTCTAACAAACATCAAAAGAAGATTTAATACCTATCCTTCTTAAACTATTTCAAAAAATTGAAGACGATCAACTCTTCCTAATTCATTCTCCCAGACAAGGATAACACAAAGAGGTAAAACTACAGGCCAATATCGCTGAGGAACATAGATGCAAAAATCCTCAACAAAATATTGGCAAATCAAATACAGCAATACATTAAAAGGATCATACACCATGATCAAGTAGGATTTATACCCAGGATGCAGGGATGGTTCAACATGCAAAAGTCAATCAGTCTGATATACCACATTAACAAAATGAGGAATAAAAGTCACATGATCATCTCAATAGATGCAGAGAAAGCATTTGACAAGATCCAATATCCATTTATGATAAAAACTCTCAATAAAATGGGTATGGAAGGAAAGTACCTCAACATATAAAGCCTATATATGACAAACCCATAGCCAACATCACACTTAAAGCTGAAAAAATGAAAGCCACTCCTTTGAGAAAAGGAGCAAGAAAAAGATGCCCATTCTCACCACTCTTATTCAACATAGTACTAGAGGTTTTGGCCAGAGCAATTAGGAAAGAAAAAGAAACAAAAGGTATCCAAATTGGAAAGGAAGAAGTAAAACTCTTGCTGTTTGCAGACTAAAGAATCCACCAGAAAGCTATTAGAAATAATCAACGACAGAAAAGTGGCAGGGTACAAAATCAACTTAACAAAAATCAGTTGCATTTCTATACACTAATAATGAACTAGTAGAAAGAGAAGTCAAGAATACAATCCCATTTACAATTGCAACAAAAAGAATATAATATACAGGAACTAATTTAACCAAGGAGGTGAAACACCTATACACTGAAAACTATAAGACATTATTGAAAGAAATCAAAGAATACATACAAAAATAAAAAGATATTCTCTGCTTATGGATTGGAAGAATAAACACAGTTAAAATATCCATGTTGGGGCTGGCCCAGTGGCTTAGTGGTTAAGTTCATGCACTCTATTTTGGTGGCCCAGCATTCAGAGGTTCAGGTCCCGGGCACTGGCCCAGCACTGTTCATCAAGCCATGCTGTAGAGGCAGCCCACATAAAATAGAGGAAGATCGGCACAGATGTTAGCTCAGGGACAATCTTCCTCAAGCAAAAAGAGGAAGATCGGCAACAGATGTTAGCTGAGGGCCAATCTTCCTCACCAAAAAAATAATAATTAAAAATAGAATTACCATACGATCTAGTTATCCCACCTGAGTATTTATCCAAAACATGAAATCAACAATCCAAAGAGATCTACACACCCCTATGTTCACGGCAGCATTATTCACAATAGCCAAGATGTGGAGGCAATCCAAGTGCCCATCAACTGATGAATGGATAAAGAAAATGTGAGAGAGATACATATATGGAATACTACTGTATATATGGAATGGAATATTATTCAGCCATAAAAAAAGACAAAATTGTCCCATTTGCAAGAACATGGATGGACCCTGAGGGTATGAATGTCAAGTAAAATAAGTCAGAAACAGACAAACACCGTATGATTTCACTCAGATGTGGAAGATAAACACATGGACAAAGAGAAGAGATTAGTGTTACTGAAAAATAACAATGTATACCTGAAATTACACAATATGACCTCAAAAAAATTATAATCATGTACAAACAAAAACAAATGGAAGAAAATATGAAAAATATTTTTAATATATAAATTGCTTTTAATGTTCTAGTGTTGTATATTCTATTGGAGCAGGGTGCTTACGCTCTGTTATTTATCACAGTGCATCTCCAGCTTCTCCAGAGTATTACTAACCTCAAGGATTTAAGGTATATCTTGGAGAGTCTAGGAAATGTAACCCAAAACCTACATAAATAAACTCCTGTGAATAATAATAATAATTTTTCAAACAGCAGCTAACATTTAACACTTATATGGCCAGGCACTGTTCTAAGCACTTTATATATACTAACTCAATTAATCCTCAAAAAAACCCTGAAAGTTAAATATACCACTCCTGTTATTTCCATTATACAAATGAGGAAATAGGTAACTTGCCCAAGGTTACCCAGTAGAACTGTTAATTGGCAGAAGTGAGATTTGATTCCAGGCAGTTTGGCTCCAGAGTCCTGTGCTCTTAACGCATGCAATACTAGACTGCCTCTCACCTCTGCACTATCCTAAAAAGTCAGAAGACCTTGCATTCACTATTGCCATCTACTTCATCATTTTAAGTGGTTTTCCCCAAAACCTTTCAATAAGATAGCTATTTCAAAAGAGAATTTTCCATTTTTATGCTGTCATTTCCTGAATATCCAGCATACTGGAGACTTCCAGATGTTTGCTTACCTCAGTCAAAGGGGTACAATATCCCTATCAAATTCAAAGTCTTACAAACTACCTACAAATACAAACACATACACAGAGTGAATCAAACTAATCTTTGAAATAATCAAACTCAACAGAACAATATATATATTTTACCTAATGAATTATAAAAAATAAAAAGAAAAAATAATTTCTAAGTCCTGCTTGCCTCTGTAGTCTTAAAAAAAAGACTTTCTGAATACAAAAGGTGAAGTCTTCATGTATGTTTTGGTATAAAGGACAAAACAAGATCTCCAATTTCTGTAAGAGTACTAATCACACCCTGTAAAAATATGTTCATATAATTTAGATTCTAAATACTGATTTATAAAAATTTTTATATAGAAAACAATGAAATACCTGACTGAGTGTGAACCTGGGGAGTCAGTCTTACAAAAGCTGAATAAGGCTCCAGTAAACAAATTTTCAAGCTTATTATCTGGGACTTCGTCACAGTAAACTAAACCCAAACTTTTTCACACTCCAGTATTACTACACTGCCCCAATGTTGATTTCTAGTGCCAATCAAAACAGCTTTGAACGAAAGGAAATTATTTTTAAAAAGCCTCTCTGGCCAACTCATACTATGGAAAAATGTACTCATTCATAGTGATCTTTACATTACCTTTATTTCCAAATAAATGTTCTCTATTTGTTTCTTGGTCCCTCACCTCTACTCAGCTCCCTGCTCCTCGTTTTTGTACAGTCGTGGGGTTTTTTTTTCCCTGAGTCAGCCGGGGAAGAGAGAGGGGCAGTTTTTTCTGCAGTGCCATCTGAGAGTCAAATGAATCACTGCTTATTTTATTAAAAGAGATAAACCAAACCAGATTTTATACACAGAAACCCTGCAGTTATCTTTGAAACCCTAAATATATAGCAAAGCAATGTAAAACATATTTTTGAATGTAAAAGTGATTTTACCTTTTATTAATGTCTTCATCTGCAAATCCTGTGGGAATTAGAGAGAAATATTTTCCCATCTTTAGCCACAGATTAGATTTGGGAATCCAGCCATTGTGTGCATGAATAGCATGGATTTTAGCAAGCTGACGTGCTATTAGCCTGTTTAAAAGAAACAACATAAAAAGAAAATGTTCAGCATCATACAGTTCATGTCTATCAACAGGCAAACTAAAATAACTAGCATGTATCCATTCATAATATGATTTATTTTTATCATATATAAGATTCAAAATAATTTGGCAAGTGAATTCTCACAGGATAGACAAACGTACGTTTAAAGCATCAGTAGGAAGAAACATCTACAATTAATATGACTATTAAACACTGTGTCCAAAAGGGGATGATAGTCTGGAAGTAGGTGGACTATGTTGATTATATAAACAATGTTTCGGACCAGCAGAACAATACACAATTATAAATGGTTCTAAGGCACACATCACACATTAATCAGAGATACATTTAAATTGCACCAAAACATTTTAATTTTAAGCCTTTGAAGTCACTGAGGTTAAAGGGAAAAAAGGAACAGAAGTAAAAAGGTAATGGGCAAATGAGTTCTGTGAGTTAATTTCTATAATGGCATTAAAGAAAATTCTCTGAACGAACGTTAGGATTTTATGATGTCAGAATCAATCTTCTTGATGCAACAACAAAATGATCTGAAGCTGTGTACACCTGTGTCCACACTAGCTTTGTATCTATAGAACCTAGTACAGCAAATGCTAATGAAGGAATAAGCATACCAAACAGAAATAAGAAATGTTATCAAAGTCTGTAGACTAGCAGGTGGAAAAATGACTTAATAATCTACAAATTAAAGAACTTAAAACCGGCAAATTTTCAAGATTCTATCTATCTAATACAATACTCCCCAAAGTATAGTCCTAGGACCTACAACACAGAACCACCTAGAAATGTCTGAAGTCCCACCTCAAATCTACTGAGTCACAATCTCTGGGGTGGGCCCCAGCACTCCTCATTTTAAACAAGATCTCCAGGTGATCCTAAACCACTGGAAAGTTTGAGGGGCACTGATACAATGCTCCAGTTCTGTAGCTTGGCTATGTACTGAAATCAAACTTTGGAAACTTCAGGAAAAAAAAAAAATGCAGAGCCTTGGGTGCTACTCCCAGAAATTCTCATTTAATTGGCCTGATTTAATTGGAATAATTTAATTGGATTTAATATTTAAATATTAAGATATTTAAAAGCTTCCCAGATGACTTTAAAATGCAAAAACATTTGCGAACCACTCAACTAAGGCGTGCAGGGAATCTAGCACCGTAGTAATCCCTCACCAACCTGTGATTAAATAACACAGTTTTATTATATTTTTACACTATAGCGACCATTCTTATCCACCTTTTTCGAGTAACAAAAGACTCCTGATTTTCGTTCAGACAAACTTCTGTGCCCCTCACTTTTAGTTCATATGGACTGATCTGAATCTTAACTCCCTATCCCGTCTATACCACTAACTTTAGGAGGGATATATATGACAGACCTGCCCAGAGCATTCCATCCTTCAGGCCACAGTGATGGTTTGGGCTTATTACCCCACAGATCCTAAGACATTCATTGAAGCTACTGACTTTGCTGGAAGCTATTAGTAAAAGAGGAACTCCCACCACAGCTAGACTGATTAGATAAGCCTGCAACTGCTGATAATTACAACTGCCTCTCCGAAGGAAAGTTTGCAGGAAAATAAAGCTAACACAGAATAAAACAGAAGTAAGAAAGTGATATTTCTAATGACATTGTTAGAGCTCCTGGATCCACCCATGCTTGAACTCAATATTCTCAGATATACGCAGGAATAAATTCCTTCTTCTTTAAGTCAGTTCGAATTTTCAAATTATTATCCTCGACCAAGAGTCCTAATGCATTAGCAAAAAATTAAAATCTGTAATCTTTTTGGGTTTGTGTCTTTGGCTCATCTCTCTCAAACAAGCTGGCAAACAAACATTTCTTTATATAAATTGACTATTGTTTGACTGACTTTCCTCAAGACCACATACTCATGTCTACAAGAATACAGAAAAAGGGGGCCAGCCCCGTGGCTGAGTAGTTAAGTTCACGTGCTCTGCTTCAGCGGCCCAGGGTTTCACAGGTTCGAATCCTGGGTTCGAACATGGCACTGCTCGTCAAGCCATGCTGAGGTGGCATCCCACATGCCACAACTGGAAGGACCCAAAACTAAAAATGCACAACTATGTACCAGGGGGCTTTGGGGAGAAAAAGGAAAAATAAAATGTTTAAAAAAAGAATACAGAAAAAAAGAAATCTATTTTATGCCAATCTCTCATATATGCATACAAGGCTAGGCCTCAAATGAAGAGATGATACTTTAAGCACCAGGAAACAACATGAAAAAGCCAGGTGATAAAATCAAAACAAAGGAGAGTGCAAATACATATATAAACACACACCCACATGTAAATATATATAGGTGCATGACAAGAGATTTTCACATATTGAGGTATATGTGGTAGCTACTCTGGTTCAAAACTGATTCGGCTTGAACTAAAAAGCCTGACTTACACCCTATCAAACATACACTGTACATCTGCTTTAACCTCTAAAGAATGAACTCTCTTAAGAATGCATACTTCCCCTCCTACGCCCTGTTGGTAGCGCCCTGTTGGTAATACCCAGGTAAGGCCCTTTAGCAAAATCAGGGTCATGCTGACCTGTCAATTTGCAGCTGAGTACCTCTTTGAAACTTTGATGAGTATGTACCCTGCCATGTTTAACGTATGATTCTTTGTTCTAAAAAGGTGTAAATCTATTGTGAAAACCATGCTTCTCTGGAAAGCTTTCTTCCTTTCTGGAAAAGGCCTTCCCAGGTTATAATCCTCAGTTTGGCTCAAGTCAAACTCACCTATCCCTCTTTATCTATAGAATGGTATTGGTTATTTTTTGTACGTATGTGTGTGTGACACATACATAAGCCAGTAAGAACTGGTCTTAAAACTTTAAGGAGGCTAGCTGGGACAAGAGATTTGAAAAAAGATACAACCCACGTTACACAACTCAAGAGACAATCTATGTCAACAAAACATTATATCCTAGAAATGTTTACTGAACAAATGAGACCAAATGTTTACTGAATAAGTGATTCAGGAGAAGGGTTAAATATTAGGTTAAATATTTAATTAAATAAAAGGTTAAATAAATGCACGATTATAATATATTATTCAGCTGGGAGCTACCGGAATGACAATTCTCTAGTAAATACTTGAAAAATGGATAAAATATGGTCACAACTCCAGGGGTTCTTACAGGTTAATGGAACCTGTTGACATGAACAGCTGCTGAAAGAGAAAGCACCTACTAATTTTGAGTGCCTTAACTTATCTGGCAGAAAGGTGGCTAACCAGGGCTGAGCCAGGATTTGAACTGATCATGTGATGCAAAAACCAAGCCCTTTCCACTATAGAATACCCCCTAACACTGCAAAGCATTAGTTGAGTTTTCATTCTGACTTTGCCATTGTATTTTCAATTTGAACTTAAGGAAATCTTTTAACTTCTCTGAGTCTCAGGTTCCTTATAAGGAAAACAAAATTATTGCCGTATTACATAACCAAAACTTCTCCTTCAACTCTAACACGATATGCCCCTAAATACCAAAAATAAATTTATATAAAAATTTAATCAATTTAAAGATTTAAGTTCAATGACAACATGAACTTCACATTCATATTCATATACAAAGAGTCTGTAGACTAACTTCACATTTCACACCAATTTCCTACTAGTTATAATAGAAATATTAAATGAATATAAACTATATGGAGTGACAGAGGTAAAATTCTCCAAATGACAGTGATTTGTATCAGAAATTTATCAAATATAATTTTCTCCTTTGAACAAACTTCTGAAATTACGCACATTACTTTTATATGAAATTTTAAAAACATTTCTGCATAAGGTGATATACACCTACTCAAATGAAAAACAAACTAAAATATTAATGATACTACAGCAAAATTAGTATTTGCAAAAAATGTCAAAGCTCAAGAGTTAATAATTAACGTCTTCTAAAGTAAATTACAGATATATTTGCCCTATCTAAAGGCACATTATTAAAATAAGATTATATGAGACAAAATTAATACTGAATGATAGTATCATGTTTACACAACAGGTAAAAATATATTCAGTGTGTTTTTTAAAATGTTTTGTAGCATTTTCCTATATAATTCAAAACAGAATAGCAGCAAATAATAATGAGATTGCTTTATCAATACTATTGATAAATACTACCATTAAGTTATCCTACAAGGGGCAAAGACTATGCCTTATTCTTCAATCTATTCTAGCACTCAGCACTTAGAGAGGAGGTACACAATAGATAATTGATGAATGAGTCATTATCCCGGCAACAGACTGAGGGTACATTTAGAAATTGAGCAAGGGATTCCCCTACTACTAGGTTCATTGTCAGGTGGATTAAACTCTTGGATTTTTCAAAATCTCATATAATAAGAACTATAAGAAAATTAATCCCTTGCCATACAAAAACAGACTATCAATTTGAAATACTGCCTCTTCTTTGACAGGAAAGATACATCTTGTATAAGCTTCTCCAAGTGTATAATTCAAGGCAATTTCTACATGTCCCAGAACTACTAGTGTATCTTTTCTGTAGCGAAATAATAAGAAAGGGAAGAAAATCTATTTACTATACAAATATCCTCATGGAAATAACGAGTATAGTTCAACTACAAGGATAGCACTACGTACTTAAAAAACTAGGCTTTGCTAAGAGATTTAAAAATTGAGTCCTAATTACAAGTTCCATACTTATCTAAAATTTCTGATACACTGGGCTTGAACAAAACAAGCAATTTGTGAAGAATGGCTTTTTTAAGAAAATTAATTGTTTTTACTAGTAAATGAATTCAACAAAGTTGCAGAACATAAAATCAACATAAAAATCAGTTGCAGTTCTACATTAACAATGAACAATCCAAAAAAGAAACTGAGAACAATTCCACTTACAATAGCACAAAAAAGAATAAAATACTTAGGAATAAACTTAACCAGGGAAGTGAAACACTTGTATGCTTAAAACTTCAAAACGCTACTGAAACAAATTAAATACACAAGTAAATGGAAAGACATCCCATGGTCATGGATTCGAAGACATAATATTAAGATGTCAATACTACCCAAAGTGATGGGTAGAGTCAAAGCAATCCCTATCAAAATCTCAGCAGTGCTTTTGCATAAATAGAAAAATCCATCATAAAATTCAAATCTAATTTTAAGGAATCCTGGATAGCTAAAACAATCTTGGAAAAAAAAGAATAAAATTGGAGGTCTCACATTTCCTGACTTCAAAACTTATTACAAAGCTACAGTTACCAAAAGAGTGTGGTAGTGGCATAACAACAGAGATGTAGACCAATGGAACAGAGTCCAGAAATGAACCCCTGAGTTTATGGTCAAATGATTTTCAGTAAGGATGCTAAGACCATTCAATGAGCAAAAAATAGTTTTTTCAATAGCTGGTGCTGGGAAAACTGGATATTCACATGTAAAACAACCTGAACCCATTCCTTACATCATATACAAAAATTAACTCAAAAGGAACAAAAATCTAAAAGTAAGAGCTAAAACTTTAAAATTCTTAGAGGAAAAGCTTCATGACACTGGATTTGGCAATGATTTCTTGGATATGACACCAACAAGACAGGCAACAAAAGTAAAAATAGATAAATTGGACTACATCAAAATTTAAAACTGGACATCAAAGGACAAAATCAACAGAGTGAAAAGGCAACCCACAGAATTAGATAAAATATTTGTAAATCATATATGTGATAAGAAACTAATATCCAGTATATATAAAGTACTTCTACAACTTAACAACAAAAAGCAATTAGAAAACTGGGTAAAGGACTTGAATTGACATTTTCCCCAAGAAGATATACAAATGACCAACAAACATAAAAAAAGATGCGAAACATGACTAATCATGGGGAAAATCAAAACCACAATGAGATAGCACCTCATAGCCATGAGGATGGCTACTATCAAAAAACAAAATAATAAGGGTTGGCAAGGATATGGAAAAATTCAAACACAGTGCATTATTGGTGGGAATGTAAAATGGTGCAGCTGCTATGGAAAACAGTATGGTAGTTCCTCATAAAACTAAAAATAGAATTACCATATGATTCAGCAATTCCATTTCTGGTTATATACCCAAAAGAATTGAAAACAGGGTCCCAAGAAGATATTTGCACACCTTTGTTCATAACAGCATTATTTGCAATAGCCAAAAAGTGGAAGCAACTCAAATATATCCACCCATGGATGAATAAACAAAATGTGGTATATACATACAATGGAATATTATTCAGCCTTAAAAAGGAAGGAAATTCTGACACATGCTACAGTATACATAGATAAACCTTGAAGACATTATGCTAAGTGAAATAAGCCAGTCACAAAACAATCAAAAGTATCGTTCCACTTACCTAAGATACCTAAAGCAGTAAAATTCATAGACAGAAGGGAGAATGATAGTTGTCAAGGCTGAGGGTAGGGGGGGAATGTGAAGTTGTTTAAGGCATATAAAATTTTAGTTTTGCAAGATGAAAAGGATTTTGGAGACTGGCTGCACAACTATGTGAATGTACTTAACGTTACTGAACTGTATACTTAAAAAAATGATTAAAATGGTAAGTTTTGTTACATGTATTTTACCATAATTAAAAAGAAAAAATTTTTTTTAAAGATTTTTTTTTTTTTTTCCTTTTTCTCCCCAAAGCCCCCGGGTACGTAGTTGTTTATTTCAGTTGTGGGTCCTTCTAGTTCTGGCATGTGGGATGCCGCCTCAGCGTGGCCTGACAAGTGGCACCATGTCCACGCCCAGGATCCGAACCCACGAAATCCTGGGCCGCCGAAGCAGAGCAGGCAAACTTAACCACTCAGCCATGGGGCCGGCCCCAAAAAGAAAATTTTTAATTAAATAAATAAATGGTCATAAAAAAGAATATAGTTCTTAAAAAGACTTGATTAGAGCACCTCAACTGTTTTCATTAGTAAATTTTATATACAACAGAAAAAAATCATAAAAATCTCATTACATTAACAGCATTATTTAGTCATTAATTTTTATTTTCATATATAAGAAGGTAATAAAAAATTACTTTAAGATTTCTGGTTTTCACTGTCATAGATTGATCTTTCCTCTACCTAGTTCTCAATAAGTAAGGTTTTACTGCATTAACATGAAGGCAAATGCTACTCTAAAATACCATACCCAACAAAGCCAAATGTTTGAAAATCTCAAGGCTTCAAAGAATTTCCTCCAATACCCACGAATTTAATTGCTCCCTCTCTTGGAAGTTTTTAAAATTTTAAGAGCATTATAACAATAATAGGAATATTTTGAAAGTGAAAAATAATCCCTAATCCTACCATCCCAAAAGAGTTTATTTCATTTTTACAAACTCCCTTTGAGATTTCACATAAGCAAATTACTGCCTGGTCAGCTAATAAGCTGATTTTTTCCTCTTAGCCTTGCATCAGCCATTCTGCATGTTTTAGACACAATATTCAAAATTATCATTTCATTGGTAGCATAATACTTACTTGTGCTGAGGTATCTTAGTCATATCTCAACATAAAGACTTGTCATGACAGAAACATAGCATATAACTTCCTTTTATGAGTTACTATATATACTACCCTACTGATTTCCGAACGAGAACATTACCAATTTTACTTGCAACCCACAATGTACCAGTTCCACTACAATACCCTCAACACTATGTCAGTGTTTTTTAATTATGCTTTTTGATAAATGTACAATAATTCATTTTAAACTGAATTTCTCCTATCGTGTCTCTTGCTGGGTGGTTTTAATTAAACTTCAACCAGGGATTCCCAGCAAGAGGTAAGTTTTGGAGAAATACCTGATGAGAAAATTCCTAAGTACCTTTGAATTTTAAAAATGTTCTGCAGGTCTCTGCAATATTTGATTGCTAGAAAAAAGTTTAAATAAAACTGATCTTGATAAATTTCCGTAAGTCCAGTCACTAGCTAAGTATTAACTGGTGCAACTCATCTTTACCTATCATCCCAATCCCTCAGCGTCCTCCATGCTCTGCCTCATCCTTTGAAGTCCAGTTCGAATGTGATCTCAGCAAAACACCTGCCTAACTTCCCAAGTGTACCACAGTAAACTATCCAAACTTTTTTTGAAAATCTTTTCTGTTCTTCTGTGTAAACCATTTAGCTTATTTTTTGTCCAAGGTTATTGTCTTGTCACAGACTGTAAACTATCAGGAAAGCAGGAACTGTTTGCATTCTTCTCCTCCCCTAGGCTAGATTAGACATAAATATCTTCCAAAGACTCCTATATTCAAAGTAGATATTCTGTATTATAATCATAACATGGGCAAGTATCTATGTCTGAATGAGCCAAAGCAAGAGAATACTGTAGACTTTGATCTAAGGCTCAACCAACGTTCACTGAAGCTATGATTAATCAGTCTAGATTGTTGGCTACATATTAGGCTGTTCTAACAACATGGCTCAAAATGTGACACCTAACTAACTCTAACCTCAAATTAGTAACAAGTCCTTATTAATGAATAAATCAAAGATTCTTTTTTACCATAAATACACAAAATTCATTTTTCAAGGAGAAAAGCTAAATAAGCATATCATTCCAAATTTATATCCCTAACCTCTTCTGTGGCTCCAGAATAATCATTTATTCAACTGCTTGAAATTTTTTTAAAGTATTTCTCTACACATATTGAAAACAATAAAAGCATATTCCTTTTGAAATCATCTATAATTCAGCTATTTTAATAATTTAAATAAGGCTTTCCCTCAATTAACTTTTCTTTTTGTATTTTCTGTTGTATAGTAATTAACAAAACCTGCTAAACACTTAAATATGCTATAAGAGAATTACAACACAATCTGAAATAAACTTAATAGCAAAATAAGTTAAATAGCAGTGTTACTACTCATAATGTTAACTAACTATAACCTATTATAGAGTTTCTTACTGTCGTCTTCTTTTGCTTCCTGTCTCAGCTTCCACTCTGCTTCTATTTTTCAAAATTGTGGGTCAATTCAATGTATCACTCATTGCAAGCCAACTGTCACAGGTTTAATTGAGAGTACTGATATCTGGTTTCTAACACTATGTACTCTTTTTTTTTTAATGAAATGTGTGCATGTCTGCATTAGTTATCATTTTTATACATATTCTAAATAAGTGGATCTAACTGAAAGTACAGCAAAAACCTTCTTTATTAATAGACTTTTTTTGTAGAGCAGTTTTAGGTTCACAGCAGAACTGAGGGGAAGGTTCAGAGATTTCTCATAAACCCCCTGGCCCCACACACGCATCACCTCCTCTCATAAACATCCCCCACCAGAGGAGTATATTTCTTACAACTGATGAATCAATATTGACATATCATTATCACCCAAAGTCCATAGTTCACTCTTAGTATTGCACATTCTGTGGGTCTGAGCAAATTTATGACAGGTATCCACCATTAGAGTATCATACAGACATTTTCACTGCCCTAAAAATCCTGTTCCATCTATTCATCTCCTCCCTCCCCACCAACCCTTGGCAATCACTGATCTTTTTACTGTCTCCATAGTCTTGCCTTTTCCAGAATGTCATATAGTTGATTTAATGCAAACATGTTTGTGACATCATATCAAATACCAAAGTGAGCTTTGACAAAACTTCAATGTTCTTGATCAAAAACTGCATTCCAACTTTCTACTTGAGGTTCTTAAAAAGATCAATTATGAAAAGCTTTCCTGTTAGAAGAGAAATTCTACAGTAAGCTTAATGATGATTATTTAATTATAGAAAATGATCAGAAATTAATATATAGGAAAGTCTACATTCATTTTCTTCTTGAGTCTATTCAATTCTAAAAATTTTTCACAGTAAGTTATTTTTTACAAGTGGTGTAACAAAGGCCTTACTATTTTCCTTTACATTTTATGCTCTTTTTCTCAATGAGTAAGTAGAAAGGTTAAGTTACTTATCGTTAGTATTCTTTTCAGATGTACTTTTACTAGTCATGCGATCTTAGGCAAATTACTTAAAATCTTTGCACCTTACTTTTCTCATCTATTAAAATGGGATTATATTACCTATCCCCTAGAATTGTTGTGAGCCATGTTGAGAACAGTATCCAGGCTCATTAAGTGCTATATGAGAATTAGGCACCATCGTCATTATTTCAGTATATCATTTCTCCAATTAACAGAACTGTAATATACCCGTTACTATTATTTTTTTAGTAGTTAAAAAAATAAAATCAATTTTTAATATGAAATGGTTGCTTCAAGGAAGTCAAAATAAAAACCAAAACAAGGGAGGACAAATGGGTAGTAATTACCTAAAATTGCTTAGTTGACAGATTCTGAGGTCTCATCTAGGTTCAGGAAGAAAGAGTTCCAAGACTGGTTAGTATTGTCTGTCACAAACAAGGGAGGGGGATAAGTGGCAATAAATATTTGCTATGCCACATCCATATGCTGATTTCATACACCTCAAGGAATACTATATAGTCACATGTTGCAAACTGATGTTCAGTCAATGACAGCATATACGATGGTGGTCCCATAAGATAAATACCATAGAGACTATGTGTGTAGTAGGCTATACCTTCTAGCTTTGTGTAAGTACACTCTATCATGTTTGCACATGACAAACTAGCCTAATGATGCATTTCTCAGAATCTATCCCCTCATTGACAAATGACTGTATGCCATAATAAACAGCTCTTAAAAGCAAAAAAGTCTGTTTGAATTTTAAAATTCAAAAAATATGTTTCTAAAAGCCAACAGATTGGTAATATCCACTGTATTTTGCCTAAGCAATATTTTAATAACTTCCTTTAGTTAACATCCAAGTTGTCAGAAGCTCTGTAGAAGTCAAGTAAAGTGTGCAAAGTCTTAAGCGAAAAAAAAAGTTAAAAGCTAACGCTTACATAGTGTGTAACATATGCCAGGGATTGTTCTAAGCTTTTTACATATAGTAACAACTTTAATCCTTACAACAACCGTACACACAGGTACTATTACTCTTATCTTTTAGATGAGGAACTTGAGGCACATTTAAGCGTTCAAGTACTACATCCAAATTCACACAGCTCATAAAACTAAAGCAATCTGGCTCCACAGTATACCTAGTCACAGAACTATACTGCCTAATATAGAATTTGACATGACTTCTGATTTCATAACTTTGTACTATCACTGAAAGAGAAAAAAAAACCCAGGCCTCTAGTTTCTATCATGTGACTATAGAGTAAAAGGAGTTGAGAATCTCCTGAACATAAACTTCTGATCAGCAGATTAAGTTCAACTGAAAGTTTAAATTTGGTGTATTAAAGGCAGTTTGGGAATATCAGTATGAACCGTACGAAAGTGTGGGTTTTACAAAGGCAGTTAAGACTGCTACACCAGTTATAGTGCTGAAAGTGGGGGTCAACTTGCTTTAACTATACTCAGTCATTTGTTTGCAAAAGTAGTTAGATAATGCATTACTAAAAGCCACAATATAGATACATCTCTGAGGCTGGGGTCACCATCGTAATAGGTTCAGGAACTGAGAGTCAACTCCTTGTCCAGTTCAGGACAGTCGAGACCATTTTGTGAACATGCATCCTATGAAGAGGCATCAAGCTTGACTACACTGGCACAGATCATCAATTAATTGCCTTACTTTTCCTTACCTCCAATCATCTATTCCCACACTTCAGACTGCCCCCCCAGCGCCCACCCCCATATCCCATAAATATCCCTGAGTCTCCATTTTTGAGGAGGTGGATCTGAGATTGATTCTCCCACCTCCTCGCTTAGCCACCTTGTGATTAAATCCTTTCTCTTTGCAAACTCATCATCACGGGGATTGGCATAATCCTGCGGCAGGCAAAATGAACCTGGTTTGGTAACAATGGTATTAGCCTTAAGCAACTTTTTTCTTAAATCTTTTAGACACTGACTCTTAAAACTAATATTTTCCTCTCTGCTTTAGCTACTAGGAAGCTCATATAGCCCTTCTCTAAAAGCTTTATGGAATAGGGCTGGCCCTGTGGCCAAGTGGTTGGGTTCGCGCTCTCCGCTGCAGGCGGCCCAGTGTTTCGTTGGTTTGAGTCCTGGGCGTGAACATGGCACTGCTCATCAAGCCACGCTGGGGCGGCGTCCCACATGCTACAACTAGAAGGACCCACAACAAAAAAAGAATGTACAGCTGTGTACCGGGGGGCTTTGGGGAGAAAACAGAAAAAAATAAAATCTTTAAAAAAAATAAAAAATAAAAAAAAATAAAAGCTTTATGGAATAGATTTTTTTGTATCTGAATCTAATTCGAGCTTTTCCTTTGGCCTAATTTATGCATCAATTCATTTTTTATCCTGTTAAACAGTAGTCCTCCCTTATCCACGGGGAATCCAATAACCCCCTGTGGATGCCTGAAATCCAAGGATAGTACCACACCCTATATATACTGTTTCTTCCTTTACATATATACCTATGATAAAAAGTTTAATTCATAAATTACGCACAATAAGAGATTCACAACAATAACTAATAAGAAAGTTGGCTTAGATGGCTACTAAGTGACTAACAGGTGGGTAGCATATACATGTGGATATGCTGGACAAAGGGATGATTCATGTCCCAGGCAGGACAGAGCAGGACGGTGTGAGATTTCATCACACTACTCAATACAGCATGCAATTTTAAACTTATGAGTTGTTTATTTCTAGAATTTTCCATTTAATATTTTTGGACTGCAGGTAACTAAAACCGTGGAAAAGTGAAACAGTAGGTAAGCGGGGACTACTATATAATTATTTCTCAACCTCTGTGAATGAGACTGAGAATTTGTAAATAAATAAATAAATTTACATATATATAGATATATATATATATGTCTATATATATGCAAGCCTGAAGACCACAAAAACATCTGCACAAAAGAACAAACATAAATCTATTAATCAGGATCTTTCAACATATTCTAAACAGTATACTCCATTATGAGAAGAGACTATATTTGGCAGTTAAAACTAAGGTTTGAGCAGATTTCTATGCCAAAATATTTTAAAATACTATTTGAAACAAGTTTAAAATAGGTAACTGATACTGGTCCATTCCATTTTTATCCGTGTGTTAACTTAGCAAATCTTAAAATATGATCCTGGATCCCTGGAGACCCAAAACCCTTTCAGGAAGTTCGTGAGGTTAAAAGTATTTTCTGAAGATATTGTTTACCTTTTTCACTCATTCTCTTATGAGTGTACAGTGTAGTTTTCAAGAAGCCACATGAAGTGGTATGATGATGTCATCACACTGACAGCTAACAGAATGTGCGCTTGATATCTTCATATTCTAAAAAACTTAATTTCCAACGTGGTAAATATTGATGAATACAACTCACATAAACAAAAGCTCTTTGGTCCTAAATAACCTTTAAGAGTTGTGAAGAGGTCTTGAGATCTAAACGTTTGAAAACGTCTGGTTTAAACTATGAATGAACTTGCTGTTTTCAAATCAAGCCCATTTGCTAGAGTTTTCCAGAACAGAAAGAGCTTCTTTTTGGGGGGGGGTGGGGGTGAGGAAGATTAGGCCTGAGCTAACATCTGTTGCAACCTTCCTCTTTTTGCTTGAGGAAGACTGTCACTGAGCTAAGATCTATACCAATCTTCCTCTGTTTTATGTGGGATGCTGCCACAGTGTGGCTTGTGGAACAGTGCTAGGTCCACACCCAGGATGGGAACCAGTGAACCCCAGGCCGCCAAAGCAGAGCACACAAACTTAACCACTACACTACTTGGCCAGCCCCGGAAAGAGAATTTTAAAAGACAGCATTTTCCATATGCAACACATTAATTCTTACAGAAAACATAATTCATTGAATTAAATAATGAAAAGTTTAAAAAGTAACAAAGAAGTGTTAACAGAATTAAAAGAATCTTGATAAGCAAGAACTCTGACATGTGAGCAACTAAGTAATGAAACTTAGTAATAAGAAATACGTAATACTTTGATTCAAGCCCTATTTTAAAAAAATTAAAGGGAAGCCATGACCCTCTGCAGCAGGCTAATCCAAAACTTCTAGCAGTTGCTTCTTTGTAAAGAGTCAACAATGAGAATGGCAGATAGAAAGGAATTTTTTCTCCTTAGCAAAAACAAAACAAACCAAAACCCTAACTAAAGAAAGTTTCTAAGTTAACCAAATAGTTGCTCAAAGAAAGAAAAGGCAATTTTAAAAAATACTTCCTTAGTGTACTTAATACTCTTATTTTTCAAAAGGAAAAATTATTTAGAAAAAGAAAGGTACCTGAAAATGGCAGGGTTGCAGACATGCTTCGGATCCAATGCTTCTCCCTGTATAAATTCATAGCACAGTCCATTATTGAAGGTACAGTAGAGTTGTGGTGCACAGCCATGAGCCTGCAACACTCGGAAACTCTTCACTTCCTCATCTCGATCGACTAACAACTCAGTCTTATTGCCATAAATTCGCACCAGGACTACATCCTCCATTGTATTACCCACGTAACAGCCAATAAGTTTATTGGTGATTCCATCTGTGAAAAGCTGCCAAAAAAAGAAAAAAATGGGGGAGGAAAGCAATTATATACTTTTAAGGAATGGAATAGGAGATAACATGAAAATAATTAAATACTAATTAAAACAAAATGTCTACTTTTTAACATAAAAGAACTTTTGAATACAACTTTGCATAACATTTCTACAATTTTAATTCTAGATTTAAACAAAAAGGAATGTTATTGTTTAATATGTTGCCCTTAATTCCTATAACATTGTCTTTCTTGATCTGAAAGTGTTAATTACTCAATCTCCAGTATTTCTAAACAAGTTTTTGAAACCTAGTGTATCCCAGTTTGCCTTATATTGCAATCATTGCAAGCACACACAATCCTTCCAATGTCTAATAGATTGGAAAGTCTCTGGAGACAGGGATACTGCCCTCTTCCTAGCATGGTATATGACGTTAAAAAAAAAAAAAAGTCTTTTTTTCCTCTTCTTAAAGATTGGCACCTGCGCTAACAACTGTTGCCAATCTTCTTTTTTTCCTTCTTCTCCCCAAAGCCCCCCAGTACACAGTTGTATATTCTAGTTGAGAATGCCTCTGGCTGTGCTATGTGTATTCTAGTTGTGGGTCCTTCTACTTGTGGCATGTGGGATGCCACCTCAGTATACCCTGATGAGAGGTGCCATGTCCACGCCCCGGATCCAAACCGGCGAAATCCTGGGCCGCCGAAGTGGAGCAAGCGAACTTAACCACTCAGCCATGGGGCTGGCCCCCAAAAAAATCTTTATTAACGTTCACAAGTTTAAATATACAAATATAATCTACCATAATTTAGATTACAGTAAATCTTCAACTTATAAAAAACTGAATTTTAAATGCCAATTTTAAGGTTATTTAACATAACATGTTACTGTTGAAATTATTTTCAGTATTCACATTATAACCTAAACTTGAATGCTACAGCTAAAAAAAGAAGCACAACCTTAATTAGAGGAAGACAGAGAGGTAAGTAGAGATTTCCATAAGATTTCCTAAAAGGGACTTTTGGAACATTTCAAGAGCTTTAAGTCACGTACTTCAAATCCTTTTTTAGATCTGAGCACGAATGGTATAGAGAAAAAGCAAATAGGTGATTAGAAATATTAGTTCTCTACTCAAAAATTGTAACTTTCATTTTCCTGTACTAATCTGGCACTAAAACCAACTCTTCTATTTACCCAATTATAATAGAGTTTTTGGAGGCTCTCAAGTGGAATAAAGGGACAAGAGGTAAAAGTAAAAGCAAGAATTAGGACATTTTTTCCAAGACAACTGAACTAGAACATGAAAAAAGGATAGAGAATGCATTTTAAATGCATACACATTTAACTAATGCCTGAGAAAGAGGGTAAATGTTTCCATTTCAATAAGACTGCTGTTATGATAAAATGACATCTGAAAAGGCTTTAGATCTTCAGATGAAAATTAGAAAGTTATTTACTAAAATTAATACACAGCTAACAAGCTTTTATACAATAGTTTTCTATCATATACAAGGCTTGACTGTTATCCTTATTCACCTAATGCAAATAAATTGAATAAGCTAATGTAAAGAGACTTACTTTGAATATCTAGGTGTTTTAGGTATGCAGAGACATACAAACACTGCTTTCCACCTAGATTTCAAAAAGATTGTATGTAGGAGGACATTGACAAGAAGTATATGCACTTAAACTAAACACTGATCATTTTACTAAAATCTATGTTGAAAAGCATTCTTATTACAATGCCATATCAATTCACATGTGTGCTCTGTAACTTCTTCAGATGTCATGTAGAGATAAACTATTTCAATTACTGTAATAAATATTGAGAAATTAACATTCTGAAATGCTTCTAATGAATGACACTGCACACTCCTCAAACGCCAGGACTCATAATCTGTTTTCTGTATCCTCACAGCAAATAGGTACTTAAATACTAGAATCCATATAGTTACCAACATTAATGTCTTCTTGATCTAGGTTATAACAAACACATTCTCTCACTCTTGCCTATAACAATAAATTTCTTTAGCTGAGTATGCTATATTGTAAATTTATGTGTAAATACAGAAACATACATATAAAGATGTATGCACTTAAAAAGGCTATAGACAGATATTAAGATTACTGCATATGGATTACTGAACACTATATAGACATTTATAAAGATGGCATAGGATCACAAATCCAGTGACACTAACCATCACATTCTCTATTGCACAACAGCCACCTACTTGTAACGAAATGATAGTCACAATAAATCCCTAGGATAAAAAAATAAATATATGAATAATGTAATTCCACATTTATAAAAATATTTTATGTATAAATAAGGACAAAAAGGCCTACAAAGATATTCAACAAAATATTAGGTAGTTGTAATCTTGTTTCTTGTTTCTCTCTAAGTAGTTTAAACTTTTTCCTTTTGGCTTATACATGTTTTATCACTTTCCCTGCAATGAACCAACTTTACATGTGAAAAAATTAAATTAGTGAGAAAAACAAAAGGAGTCCAACAGCTAAGAACTGACCTGGCACACACAGCAAGGCCTTGAGATTCTGTTGAACATAATTTCACAGAATACCAATATCAGACAAGGCCACTCCATGACCATAATGGATCAAGACAAAAAGAAAACCATTCTGTAATCATGTCTGAATGTAGACAAAATTATGAAATTTTCCAAACCACAAAAATTACCAAACATTCCCCTATTCTGGCTAATGAGTGACTGCTGTTCCTTTTCCAGTCACAGCTTTTGCCCTGCTTCATTCTACCTTCAGTCCCCTAGGTAAAATTAAGATACCCACACAGACTTGCCCCACTTCCTTCCTGAGAGCACCCAATCCAGAGGAAAGCCTTGCTTCCATGAACTCTCTCCCAAATCACCAGACAAACCCAAATCATACATTAAATCCTTTCTAACACTCACTGAGATCCCCAGCATTCTCCATGGTATAAGTTCTTCCTTACCACAATGAATAATAAACCAAACTTGTTCAGCTATAGGTGTGTTCCCGATGGTCTCTCAATAGAGATCACTGACTTTCAAGATGTAAAGTATATTTTTTGCCCTTGGATGGTTCCCACATCATTTATAAACCTATCAGTAATTCAATCAGTGAACCTTCTGAAATATACTAGACATATACTACAAGATATGTATACCATACTAGATATACGCTAGAAATAAAAAATTCCACCTCAATGGAGGAGAGACAAAGGTAGTACAAAACTCACGGAGCTCCTTTTCAAAGGGTTTATCCAGCACTGTTTGTCAAGTATTTAAGATGGTACTAGTTCAGGGGATGAACTACACAGCAAGACTGACTGAGTCTAAATGCTAGCTGTGTTATTTACAAGCTGAGTAACCTTATGCAAGTCACTTAACCTTTATGTGCTTTATTCTCCTCGTGTATAATGTCAACATATTAGAATCTACTTTATAGCATTATTATGAGAATTACTAAGTTAATATACATAAAAACACTTAGAATATGCCTGGCACACACTAAGTTTTTCACAAGTATGCAGACAACCACATATTTAAATTTTAAAATGAGACAGAAAAATAACTTGATAAAATCATAAAATAAAACAGCAAATGATTAAGACAAAATCTGTTACAGTTTTACAGATTAGCCCTAGACTCTAAGCTGCACTGGTCTCATCTAACAAATCTTAAAAGCAAGACTCAAAAGATTCAAACTATTGCCAAATAACTATAAAAACTATCCACTGCCGAACAAGGTAAAATTCACAATATCTGATATCCAAGTAAATATTATCAGGCACAGAGAAAAATACAACCCACAATGAAGAGGAAAAACAAAAATCAATCTATTGAAACCAACCCAAAACTGACACAGGTGTTAGAATTAGCAGACGTTAAAACTATATTCCATAAAAATGTTTTTTATTCTCTAACAGAAAGTTAAGCAGACACTGAAGATATAAAAAGGTTCCAAACCAAACTTCTCAAGATGTCTGAGGTGGAAAATATGTGATTTAACAGTAGGTTAGATACTGCCAAAAAAAAAATAGCAAAGTTGAAGACACAGCAATAGAAACTATCCAAAACAAAACAGAGACATAAAAGAAGTAGTAAAAAAAGAGAGAGAGAGAGAAAGAAGAGGATGTTAGTTGAGAGACTCCACACAAAATTTGAGTTCCAAAAGAGAGGAAAAAAGAAAACAGAAAAAAATTTTAAAGAAATACTCAAAAGTTTTCCAAGTTTTATGAAAAATTATAAATTCAAAGATCCAAGAAGTTCAACAAGCCAAAGCTCAAGAAACATGAAGAAAACTACCCCAAGGCACATAATAAAACTGCTTAAAACCAGAGATAAATCATCAGTGCCGATTCATTTCATCTTCCATCTCTGCAAGCAAATGCCGGCAAGTCATCCTTGACCCCTCCCTCTCCATCCCCTACATAAAGTTTTCTTCCTGGGTAATTCTTAAATCCACTCCTGTTTCTTCACCCCCACTTACATCACCCGAGTCCAAGACCTTGTCAATCTCTTATTTGCAGTATTTTCATAGCCTCATTGGTCTCTCTCATGCCAGTTTAGCCACTTTCCTTTCTTCCAAAAAAATTCACAATCTACACTGCCACCAGAATAATCTATCTAAAATACAAATATGAACATGATGATTGGCAATCTTCAAATGGCTCCACACTGTTTAGAGCTTGAACTATAAAGTTCAAGCTCCTTAGGGCATATGAGTTCCTTGATACCTCCAAAGTTATCTAGCAACCTACCTGACAAATTCACCCTTCTTTTTCCCCACCTCACCGACTTCTAACTTCCTTTAAAATTCCAACACAGGAGTGTTGCAGACTCTCTCTAGGAGACAGCCCCTAAACTCAGAAAGGGCATAAATACTTCTCAATGCTTGCTCATACCTTATACTTAGCATTTACTAAAATGCACTGTAAACTGCTTAATTATATTTGCCACTTAATATAATTTGCCACTGTAAATAATATGGTGACTTCCTCAGAGATTTGGAACATATCCAAAAATGGGGGAAAAAAAGGTGAAAAACAGGAATACAAAACAGATGGCTTGAACAGAAAAAAAGAGTAAGATGGTAGAGAAAAAAACTCAACTATATAAGTAGTTACATTAAATGTAAAAGAACTAAATAATCCAATTAAAAGACTAATTACAAAAAAAAAGTATATGCTGCTTTTATAAGAGACATGTAAAAGAAAAGCTGATGTAGCTACACCACATCAGACAAAACAGATTCTAATAATATATTCCAGGAGACAGAGGGACATTTTATAACGATAAAAGGATTGATGCCCCAAGAAGATATAACAACTCTAAATTTGTATGCATCCAATAACATAGCTTCAAAATACATACAGCAAAAACTGACAGACTAAAGAAATTCCACAATAATTGTTCAAAACTTGAGCACATCTCTCAAGAGCTGATTTTTTAAAAATTGAAAAAAATCACTAGATATATGAAAGATCTGAACAACAGAATTAAAAACCCAACTTAATTACATACACAGAACACTGTACCCAAAAACAGAATATGTATCTTTTTCAAATTTACATGAAATATTATCAAAATTGACTATATGGGAGATTATAAAGCAAGCCTCAATAAATATCAAAGGATTAAAATCATTCAGAGTATTTTCTCAAAGTACAATTGATATGAGCTATAACACAAACCACACATACACATATACACACCCCAAATAAAAATGGTTAAGATGGCAAATTTTATGCTATTTGTTTCTTACCACAATCAAGAAAAAAACTTAAAAATTCTCCCACTCATTTGAAATGATGCAGTGCACACCTAAATAATACTTGGTATGAAGGGAAAAACCATAATGATAACTAGAAAGCATTCTGAACTGAATGATAATGAAGACACATTAAAACTTGTGGGTGCTTACAGGGACACATAAATAAAAATATTAAAAATAAAAAAGGCAGAAAATTAGTGATCTACACTTCCAGCTAAAGAAGCGAGAAAAATAACAACCAAGTAATCTTCAAAAAGTGAAAAAAAAAAAGGATTAGGAAGAAAATAAAAGAGCAAAATTATCAATAAAACAGAAAACTCAACAGTTAAAATGTTCTTTGAAAAGATGAAGTTGGTAACTTTCGAGCAAAATTGTCAAGGAAAAAAGACACAAATTATCAATAAAGTGGACTTCACTACACACATATATTATTATACACAACCCTTCCAAAAACAGAGAAAGAAATACGCCAACTTGATACCAAAACTTGCCAAGGACATTGAAGAAAGGAAAATTATAGACCACTCTCTCTCATGAACATAGTTGCAAAAATCCTAATCAAAATATTAGCAACTGATACAATGATATATTTTTAAAAAAAGAACACACAACCAAATTAGGGTTTACTCCAGGAATACAAAAGTTTTTAATATTCAAATTTAAAAAATCAAGGTAAGACGGAGGAAAATCACGTAATCATCATGAGATGCAGAAAAAGCACTTGATAAAATTCAACAGTTGTTCATAATGAAAATACTTATTAGCAAGCTAAGAATAAAATGAAACCTCCTTAATCTGACAGAATATCCAAAGAAAACCTACAGTGAACATCATACCTAATAATTACTGGAAATGTTCTCCCTGAGATTGAGAACAAGACAAGGATGCCCACTATCACCTTCTATTTCAATATTGTGCTGGATGCCCTAGTCAATGCAGTAAGACCAAAAAAGAATAGAATAGGAAAGGAAAGAAAAAAACAAAACTGCCATTATTTGCAGATATAGAGAAAAAGCAAAAAGAACCTAAATGAAAAAAAATTTATGTGTAAATTCAATATACAACAATCAATTGAATTTCTGTATAACAGCAAACCATTTTTTTAAATGATATCCTTTAAAGTTTCAAAAAGCATATCAAAAAGCATCAAATTCCTAGGAAAAAAATCAAACGAAATGTGCAAGATCTCTACAGTGAAAACTTCAAAAGTTTGAGAGAAATTAAACACCTAAATAAATATTTATTGACTGTAGGACTCAATACTGTTAATGAATTAACTTCTACTCAAATAATAGAGTCCACAAAATATCAGTCAAAATCCTATCCAGTTTCTTTTGTGGAAATTGAAAAGGTGAGTATACAATGTATGTGGCAATTTAAAAAGACAAGAATAGGGGCCGTCCCAGTGGCACAGCAGTTAAGTTTGCACGTTCCGCTTCTCGGCAGCCCAGGGTTCGCCAGTTCAGATCCCGGGTGCAGACATGGCACTGCTTGGCTAAGCCATGCTGTGGTAGGCATCCCACCTACAAAGTAGAGGAAGATGGGCACGGATGTTAGCTCAGGGCCAGTCTTCCTCAGCAAAAAGAGGAGGATTGGCAGCAGATGTTAGCTCAGGGCTGATCTTCCTCAAAAAAGAAAAAAAAAAGCATTAAACACCCCTTTAAAATGAAAAAAACTTTAAAAAATAAATAAATAAATAAATAACCAAGAACAGTCAAGGCAATCTTAAAGAAGAACAAAACTAGAGTCCTAAACCCAGGATGACAGCAACTATATCAGATATCAAGATCCACAGCAAAGCTTGAGAGTAATCAAGACAGTGTGATACTGGTGCAATAACAGATAAAACAGACCAAAGGAACAGAAGAGAATTCATAAACCAACATATTGTGCCACCTGATTTATGACAAATTTGACACTATAATGGGGAAAAGAAGGTGTTGTCAATAAATGATACTGGACCAACTGATAGCCATATGGAAAAAATGAATCATGATTCCCTCCACCTCACACCAAAAATAACTCCAGATCAACATGTAATACATCAAAACAATAAAACCTCTAGAAAACAAAGAGGAATACCGTTATGACTGTGGCATAGGAAGAGATCAAGACAAAACATGCTACTCATCATAAGACTATCAAAAGACTCTATTAAGAGTGAAAATGCAAGCCACAAACTGGCAGAAAATATTTGTCAAACATTATTTCTTAAAAAAGGACTAAAATCTAGAATACATAAAAAACATTTACAAATCATTAAGACAAAATAATACAATAGAAAAATTAGCAGAAGACTTGAACAGACACCCCAAAATAGAAGACATCAAAATATCCAACATGCACACAAAGAAAGATGCACTAGTTAGCAGGAGAATGCAAATTAGACCCATAATAAGATATTCTTAAGGCCCATCAGAATGATAAAAATGAAAACAGACAAGACCAATTGTTGGTAAAGATAGCACAAATGAAACTCTCATATACTGCTATTAGGGGTATAAATCGGCACAACCACTTTGGAAAACTGAAAAGTATCCAGTAAAGCTGAAAATACACACACCAGATGACTCAGCAGGTCAACTTCCGAGTACTCACGTAACAGAAGTGGATATTTATGTTCTCAAAAGATGTATACAAGTATGTTCACAGCAGTATAATTTGTAATAGCCAAAAACGAAAAACAACCCAAGTGTCTATCAACAGTAAGAGATAAACTGAGGTATATCCTTACAATGGAATAAGTCAGCCAACGAGGATGAACTATATATACATGAATAAATCTCTCAAAATCTCAGGAAAAGTCAGACCCCCAAAAAAGCATATTCCATATGAGTCCATTAAAGAAAAAAAACCAATAGGGGCCAGCCCCGTGGCCGAGTGTTTAAGTTCGCACGCTCCACTTCAGTGGCCCAGGATTTCACCGGTTCGGATCCTGGGTGTGGACATGGCACCGCTCATCAGGCCATGCTGAGGTGGCATCCCACATGCCACAAGTAGAAGGACCCACAACTAGAATACACAACTATGTACTGGGGGACTTTGGGGAGAAGAAAGAAAAATTTTTTAAAAAGGGGCCGGCCTGGTGGCGTAGTGGTTAAGTTTGCACATTCCACTTCTCAGCAGCCTGGGGTTCACTGGTTCAGATCCCAGGTGCGGACATGGCAAAAGCCATGCTGTGGTAGGCGTCCATGTATAAAGTAGAGGAAGATGGGCATGGGTGTTAGCTCAGGGCCAGTATTCCTCAGCAAAAAGAGGAGGATCGGCAGTAGTTAGCTCAAGGCTAACCTTCCTCAAAAAAAAAATGAAAGAAAACTAATAGTTTGGTTAAGTTCACGCACTCCACTTCAGTGGCCTGCCGTTTGCCAGTTCAGATCCTGGGCATAGACCTACACACCACTCGTCAGGCCAGGCTGTGGCAGGATCCCACATACAAGAACTCTGACTTACAACTAGGATATACAACTATGTACTGAGGCTTTGGGGAGAGGAAAAAAAAAACAGGAAGACTGGCACTGAGCTAACATTTGTTGCCAATCTTCCTCACACACACGCACAAAAAATTCATAAAGAGGTAAAACGACAAGACAAAAAATCAGGATAGGAGTAACCCTTGGTTGAGGAGATAGATGGATAATGATTGCAAGGGAGCACAAGAGAGGATTCTGGGGTACCGTTTCCCCAAAGCTGCTTCCTGACTTGGATACTTACTACATGGGTGTGGTAATTTTGTAGGAAAATTCACCGGGTTCTACACTTACGATCTGTGCACTTTTTATTAGATATATCACACATCAACAACAAATTTACTTGTATTAGGAAGAGTTAATGTAATACTCAGATCAGCAAGAATGTACTTTCATTTAAATCTTTTCATTACCTTCAACTCATAGTAACCCTAGAGAAAATTCCATAAAGCTATAAGGTTTTTAAAACTGAAAAGAAATACACAGCTCTGGCACTTTGGCTTTAATTTCTATCTTACTATTTTAAAGAGACGATATAGATAAAAACATATATATACACAGAGATATACAGATATGCTCTCATATATATAAAAAGATAAAATAAAATTTCTTAGTCTATTACATGCATCTCTATCACCACCAAAGGGGGAAAAAAAATCTTAGATTTTACAATGGCTTGTGGCTCTTCAAAGCTCAACCCTACCGGCAAAATCCTATTCTTTAGTATTTAACTTCTCCTGCTAGGAAGACACTAACATAATTTGATTTTAACTAATTTCATTTTCTCTTTAGAGAGTAATTGTAAAAAGGATTGGGTTGAGAAACAGTCACCTAGAACATACAGATATTAAAAAAATATTTGCTTATGTACAGACTGATTGTAAAGTACCTTGGAGATGATCAATTTGTAAGATGAGAAAACTATAGCGTAGGTAAGTTCTCATATTTATCCAAAGTCACAGCCAGCCCTGGTGGCCTAGTGGTTAAGTTCAGCGTGCTCCACTTCAGAAGCCTGGTTTCGGTTCCCAGGTGTGTAGACCTAAACCACTCATCCGGCCATGCTGTGGTGGTGGCTCACGTACAAAAAGAGGAAGATTGGCAACAGATGTTCAATGAAGATGTCAATCTTCCTCAGCAAAAAAAACAAACTCACAGTGGCAGAACAGGTTAAAAAACTGGTGTCTGAGAACAAAGCTGAAGGAATCACAATCCCTGACTTCAAAGCATACTACAAAGCTACAGTAATCAAAACAGCATGGTACTGGTACAAAAACAGGTGCACAGATCAACAGAATAGAATTGAAAGCCCAGAAATAAAACCACACATCTATGGACAACTAATCTTCAACAAAGGAGCTGAGGGCCTACAATAGAGAAAAGAAAGTCTATTCAACAAATGGTGCTGGGAAAACTGGACGGCCACATGTAAAAGAATGAAAATTGACCATTCTTTTTCACCATTCACAAAAATAAACTCAAAATGGATCAAAGACCTAAAGATTAGGCCTGAAACAATAAGTCTTCTAGAAGAGAATATAGGCAATACACCCTTTGACATCAGTTTCAAAAGAATCTTTTCGGACAGCATAACTCCTCAGACGAGGGAAACAATAGAAAGAATAAACAAATGGGACTTCATCAAACCACAGAGCTTCTTCAAGGCAAGGGAAAACAGGATTGAAACAAAAAAAACAACCCACTAACTGGGAAAAAATATTTACAAGTTATTTATCTGACAAAGGGTTAATCTCCACAATATATAAAGAACTCACACAGCTCAACAACAAAAAATCAAACAACCCGATCAAAAAATAGGCAGGCGACATGAACAGATATTTCTCCAAAGAAGATTTAAGGATGGCCAATAGACACATGAAAAGATGCCCACCATCACTAATCATCAGGGAAATGCAAATCAAAACTACACTAAGATACCACCTTACACCTGTTAGAATGGCAAAAATAACCTAAACAAAAAGTGACAAATGTTGGAGAGGTTGTGGAGAAAAAGGAACCCTCATACACTGTTGGTGGGAATGCAAACTGGTGCAGCCACTATGGAAAACAGTATGGAGATTTCTCAAAAAATTAAAAATAGAAATACCTTATGACCCAGCCATCTCACTACCGGGTATCTATCCAAAGAACTTGAAGTCAGCAATTCCAAAAGTGCCATGCATCCCTATGTTCATTGCAGCATTATTTACAATAGCCAAGACGTGGAAGCAACCTAAATGCCCATCAACTGATGATTGGATAAAGAAGATATGGTGTATATATACAATGGAATACTACTCAGCCATAGAAAAAGACAAAATCATCCCATTCACAACAACATGGATGGACCTTGAAGGTATTATGTTAAGTGAAATAAGACAAACAGAGAAAGACAAACCCTGTATAACTCCACTCATAGGTGGAAGTCAAACATAGAGACAAAGAGAATTGATTGGTGATTACCAGGGGAAAGGGGGGGGGGCGTGGGAGGAGGGCACAAAGGGTGAAGTTGTGCACCTACAACATGACTAACAATAATGTACAACTGAAATTTCACAAGGTTGTAAACTATCATAACCTTAATAAAAAGTTCAAAAAAAAAAAAAGCTGGTGTCTGAATTGAGAGCCCAGAAATAAACCCACACATCTATGGACAACTAATTTTCAACAAGGAAGCCAAGAATATACAATGGAGAAAGGAAAGTCTCTTAAATAAATGGTGTTGGGAAAACTGGGCCACCACGTGCAAAAGAATCAAAGTAGACCATTATCTTACACCATACAAAAAAATTAACTCAAAATAGATTAAAGACTTTGAATATAAAACCTGAAACCATGAAACTTCTAGAAGAAAACACAGGCAGTATGCTCCTCAACATTGGTCTCAGCAGCATATTTTCAAGTACCATGTCTGACCTGGCAAGGGGAATAATAGAAAAAATAAACAAATGGGACTACATCAAACTAAAACGCTTCTGCACAGCAAAGGAAACCATCAACAAAATGCAAAGACAACCTAACAACTGGGAGAAGATATTTGCAAACCATACATCTGATAAGGGGTTAATATCCAAAATATATAAAGAACTCATACACCTCAACAACAAAAAAACTAAAAACCCAATTAAAAAGTGGGTAAAAGATCTGAACAGACATTTCTCCCAAGAAGATACAAAGACCGCCAACAGCACATGAAAGGATGTTCAACATCATTAACTATCAGGGAAATGCAAATCAAAACTACAATGGCCCCATGGCTGGGTGGTTAAGCTCTTGCGCTCTGCTCCAGCAGCCCAGGGTTTTACAGGTTCAGATCCTGAGTGAAGACCTAGCACCACTCATCAAGCCATGCGGAGGTGGTGCCCCACATGCCACAACTAGAAGGACCCACAACTAAAATACACAACTATGTACTGGGGGACTTTGGGAAGAAGGAGGAAAAATAAAATCTAAAAAAAAAAAAAAACCCACAAGAAAACTACAATGAGATACCACCTCACTCCCATCAGAATGGCTGTGACTGACAAGTCAAGAAACAACAAGTATTGGAGAGAATGTGGAGAAAAGGGAACTCTCATATACTGCTGGTGGGAATGCAAACTGTGCAGCCACTATGGAAAAGTTTGGAGACTCCACAAAAAATTAAGAATAGAACTACCATACAATCCAGCTATTCCACCACTGGGTATCTATCCAAAGAACATGAAAACATGAATTCGTAAAGATACATGCACCCCTATGTTCACTGCAGCATTATTCACAATAGCCAAGACGTGGAAGCAACTTAGGTGCCCATCGAGGGACGAATGGATAAAGATGTGGTATATATACCAATGGAATACTACTCAGCCATAAGAAACGATGAAATCCGGCCAACTGGGACAACATGGATGGACCTGAAGAGTATTATGCTAAGCGAAATAAGCCAGAGAGAGAAAGTCAAATACCATATGATCTCACTCATAAGTAGAAGATAAAAACAACGATCAATCACATAAGGATACAGACTGGATTGGTGGCTACCACAGGGGAAGGCGGGAGGAAGAGGGAGAAAGGGGTGAATAGGCACATGTGTGGTAATGGGTTGTAATTAATCTTCGGGTGGTGAACAGCAAGTAACCTACACAGAAATCGAAATATAATGATGTGCACTTGAAATTTATATAACGTTATAAACCAATGTTACCATAACGGGAAGGGAAAAAAAAACCACAATGATTACAGGGTGGTAAATGTGTTATCTAGGAGGAAAAGCTTAAGAAGCTGGCTATATTTTTCTGCAGAAAAGATGAAGAAGAATTTAATAAGTGTTTCTAAATACATACAAGAAAAAAATAAAATACCTGGTATCATGGACTCAATCTATTTCAGGGATATCAAGACCACTCTCAAGTTTATGGGTTCCCTAGCATGATCCCAAACTCACTGTAATATTGCTAAAGCATTACTTGAGGAAAAGAATAAGGAAGGGGCAATAAATCCTTGATGCCTGGTTATTTATCAAAATCACCCATAGTATGGGCCAGCCCCGTGGCCAAGTGGTTAAGTTCTCACCCTCTGCTTTGGCGGCTGGGGGTTTCGCCAGTTCAAATCCTGGGCGCAGACACAGCACTGCTCATCAAGCCATGCTGAGGTGGCATCTCATATGCCACAACTAAAAGGACCACAACTAAAAATACACAACTGTGTACCAGGGGGCTTTGGGAGAAAAAGGAAAAATAGAAAAAAAAATCTTAAAAAAAAATAAATCACCCATAGTATGAAATAGCAGGCCCGTTGCCATCTGTTACAGGAGGTAAAAGTAAACGAAACCTAGAAATGATACATCCGACCCCAGAGGAGCTGAGTCACTGAATCCGCAATAAAGCGCAAAAAAAGGAGAAACTGGCTAAATGCACGATTCCTCGTCTGCTGTTAGTCACTACCTAAAACAGAAAGGTAAAGATAGTTTTAGGGTGGATCTTGATGTTGCACCAGCCCAGCTTCCAGCTCGTCCAATCCAACATCAGGCTGCTAACCAGAGACCCATCACGAGAGAGAGAAATCATGCTGAACAACAGATCACTCCTCTATGACCTCTGTTTATCAAGACTATTTAGGCGGTAGAGGCACAAAATGAGAAAATTAACAAAACCAGAGGATAGAGTATAAAGTTTTTGTCTCATTTTGTGGATCAATACAGCTAGCTCCTTAAAAAATCTTTATCAACATGACTCATAAGAATGGTTAAGTTACAAGCACTCTACGGTTTGAAGACCAAGGCACATTTGGGCTAATGCAGGACCCACAGCTCACTGTTGAACATTCCTGAATGGCTGTGACAACCTGAACACAGAGCAACCTAATTCCAAGAGGACTGCTAGCCCAGTAGAAGAAAGAAAAGTAGCCAGAAAGTTTGTTTATCCTGAGAAAAGAAATTTTCCTGTCCCTCCTTTGCATGCAAAGTGAAATATTCCAGATGAAGTGGCTGATATGCTGCATATGCAGGTCATATCAGACTGGCTTTATACTGACCAGGATATTCAACCAGATAATATGCCCTGCCCCCAGATCATGATGAATGCTGTGATAAAGGGGCGGGCCCCCTGGCCAAGTGATTAAGCTCGCGCCCTCCAGTTCGGCGGCCCAGGGTTTCACTGGTTTGAATCCTGGGCCCAGACCTGGCACCGCTCATCAAGCCATGCTGAGGCGGCGTCCCACAAAGCAGAGCTAGAAGGACCTACAACTAGAATATACAACTATGTAGTGGGGGGCTTTGGGGAGAAGAAGAAAAAAAAAAAAGATTGGCAACAGATATTGGCTCAGGGCCAATCTTTAAAAAGAAAAAAGAAAAGCCAGAATGCAGACATGATATTGAGAGTCTGCCACCAATTTGGGGCTAGGTAACAGATTAATCAAGATGAAAACTGAATTTGAGGCCAGGATTTTGGCTGGACCCTCAGCAGCTGGGGACTCAAGGCCAAATGCACATATGTGGGTTAAATGGCCTGGTGTTGGAGAAGAAACCTTGAGACTCCTTGACATGGAAGTGCAATGCATTAAATCCAAAACCTGTGTGAGAGGCTCTAAAAGGATCAACAGTTAAACTGGAAGGATATAGGGATGCTACTGTTGATGGGAAAAGTTTGGATGCAAACTGGAGTGGTGGAACAGGTATTTTGGGAGGTGGTTTTGGATCCTTTGCCAGAATGTATTACTGACATAACGTTTTATAGGAACACTTCCCCTATTTAGGACTGTAAAACAAAACACACATAAATTCACCCTTCAGCCAGGACTAACTGACCATACCAATTAGGAACTTACAGAAGTGCCCAAAACTGCACAGGTTGCTACTTGTAGCAATATAGACTACCCGGTAGGCAAAAACAGATTACAGCTTTAATGACACCTTAAAAGCTAAAGTAATATCAATGAACTTGAAGGTCATTGAGACCCCCCCCCAAAACATAATCCAGTATCCCCTTTCAGTATGTGACACTGTCCTGCAACTATAAACCCTGAGATGATAAACATATTTAACTCAACTTAGCTACTATGAAATTTCTTCAGTCCTTACAGATGACTAAGCCATCAAGCAGGGAAACAGAGTTTTGATATGTATTTAGGCTCTAGAATGACCAAATAACTAATGAATTCAAAGGAATGAGCTTCAAGCCAATACAGAGTAAAGACAAGTTTCAATTATTCTTTAAGATAAAAGCTACTAGACAAGCCTGGGAAGCCTAGAAAGGTAGAAATTAATATACATCAGTTAACTATTTTCTGGAATAAACTGTATTCCAAAATAAAATTAAAAGTAATGTAATAACAAACAAAATACCATTTTCATGCATCCAACTGGCAAAAATCTTTAAATGTGATAAAAAGGGATTAGACACGTATAAGGAAAACGATACCCTCAAACACTGTTTTGAGAATAAATTAATACAAATTTCATCATAATTTGGCAATATCAAAGTGAGAAAAAGCATGACAGCTTTATGTGTCAAGTTGGACTGACTACAGTACCCAGTTACAAATCAAACACTAATCTAGATGCAGCTGGGAAAGTAGTTTGTAGATCTACAATCAGTTGGCTTTTTAAGTAAAGATTATTCTCCATAATGTGAATGTGCCTCATCCGATCAGGTAAAGAGTTATGAAAGCAAAACTTAGGTTTTCCTAGAGAAATTCTGCCTCAAGACTACAGCATCGGGGCCAGCCCGGTGGTACAAAGGTTAAGTGTGCACGTTCCGCTTCGGCGGCCCAGGGTTTGCCAGGTGGGATCCTGGGTGCAGACAAGACACCGCTTGTCAAGCCATGCTGTGGTAGGCATCCCACATATAAAGCAGAGGAAGATGGGCACGGATGTTAGCTCAGAGCCAGCCTTCCTCAGCAAAAACAGGATTGGTGGCTGTTAGCTCAGGGCTAGTCTTCCAAAAAACAAAACTACAGGATCGATTCTTGCCTGAGAGGTTCCAGCTTACCATCATGCCCTACAAATTTCAGACTTACCAGCCTCCACAACTGTGCGAACCAATTCCTTGAAATAAATCCTGTATGTATGTATGTACATGTGTGTGAACATATATGTATATATGGGAGATTCTGTTTCTCTGGACTGACACACAGATATTAACTTTTTAATTCCACTAATAAGAATTTACTCTACAGATACACTTCGAAAAGTTATCCAAAGTATATGTATAAAAGCAGTTCATTGTAATACTGTTTTTAATATCCAAAAAATAGAAACAATTCAATGTTGTTTAAAACATATGGGGCATGGGGCCAGCCCAGTGGCACAGTGGTTAAGTTCATGTACTCCACTTTGGTGGGCCAGGGTTTGCGGGTTTGGATCCCGGGCGTGCACCTACACATTGCTTGTCAAGTCATGCTGTGGTGGCATCCCACATACAAAAAAAAGAGAGGAAGACTAGCAAAGATGTTACCTCAGGGACAATCTTCCTCAAGAAAAAGAGGAAAACTGGCAACAGACGTTAGCTCAGGGCCAATACTCCTGAAAAAAAATATATATATATGGGGCAGATTATACATACTGATATGGGAGGATGTCTAAGATATATTATTTTAAAAAGCAAAATATAGAATAACTTAGTTATACAAAAGGAATATAGTTATATTTACTGATATTCATAAACATAGGTAGATACGTGCCCTGGTAAATCTATAATTTGATACTTCTTTAGAAGTTCAAAAGAACTTGTTCACAATATTACCTTTGGGGAGAATGACTTGGAGTTGAGGGAGTTTAGACTTTTTACTTTTCATTCTATAGCTGTGCACATGCATTAAATATTTTATTAATATATTTATTATTTTATTATGTGTATTTCTTAAACAAAATAAACAGGCTTAGATAGAATATGAGCCTTTCTAATTTTCTTCTTTATACTCCAGAATTTTTTAAAAATAATAAAGTCCGGGGCTGGCCTGGTGGCATAGTCGTTAAGTTTGCACACTCCGCTACAGTGATGCAGGGTTCACCACTTCAGATCCTGGGCACAGACCTACACACCACTCATCAAAGCCATGCTGTGGAGGCATCCCACATAGAAGAACTAGAAGAACTTAAAACTAGGATATACAACTATGTACTAGGGCTTTGGGGAGAAAAAAAAATAAAGGTCACGTGATGTTTAACATGACCAAATATTATGTTTGTAGCTATCAAAAATTATAGTCAATACCATACAAACATGGGAAAATGTTTATGAAATGTGAAAAAAAGAAATACAAAGTTGTACACATAGTATGATTATAACTATATATAATACATGGAAGTAGTAGAAGGTAATAAACCCAAAAATAGTTGATTTTTAAATAAAATATGGATAGGAAATGAGGTTTCCTTTTTCTATTCAAAGTTTTCACATTGTGATAGATCTTTTTAGTAAAACTAAATTATTTCATGTTTATGTAGTCACTTGTAAAAGGAAATTCATGTACTTAGTATATTATTTTCTCAGAGTACTGACTTGAAAAAAATCACTAACTCAAAACATTCTATTTTGTTAACTTAATTGAAAAAAAAAGGGGCTGGCGCCGTGGCCGAGTGGTTAAGTTGGCGTGCTCCGCTGCAGACGGTCCAGTGTTTCATTGGTTCGAATCCTGGGCCCGGACATGGCACTGCTCATCAAACGCTGAGGCAGCGTCCCACAAGCCACAACTAGAAGGACCCACAACAAAGAATATACAACTATGTACCGAGGGGCTTTGGGGAGAAAAAGGAAAAAAAATAGAATCTTTAAAAAAAAAAAAACCTGCTGTTTTGATTACCTCTAGAGAGAGGGAGAGCATGGGACCAGGAAGGGAAATGAGGATATTCTGGGCTGCTGGTGACATTTTCCTTCTTCCCCTGGGTTTGGGTTACACAGGTATTGTTCTACAACAATTTATGTTTCATGCATTTTTCTGTATGTTGTTGTACTGCACAATTTTTAAAAGGGTAATCAAAATTTATTTATTTATAGCCCATCTCTTATATCAAAGAGTAAAATAACTCCTTTTAAGATAAAAATCACAAGAAATATAACCTCTGATTCCTTAAATATAGGTCTTCAATTACTTCCCTATCTTTGTCACCCACAAAAAAAACCTTAAGCTTCCCTCTTCCTCCCTCACCTGCAAACAATTAACAAGTCCTGCACATTTATTTTCTAAAATGTTAAATCTGTCCCTTGTTTCCATCTCCAAGGCCACTGCCCTAATTTGGGTCCTTGTCGGAACTAACAAAACAGTCTCTCCTATGGTAAGTCTTTCACAAACATTTTTTAATGCAACACGCTTCACAAAACAATATCTACCTTATTATTATTTGCAAGGCTCTCTGATCTATGCTACCACAGCCTACATTAACTCATCTTTTTAAACTGTAGTGGTTTCAGCCCACTATATTGATTTAGCATCCTATTAGTGTGTGGTAACCCCCAGTTTCAAACCCAACGTCCTAAGTGATCACTTATTCCCCAATTCAAAACATTTCCTTCAACAGATGCTGGCTACATTGTAGCATGCCACTTCTCTAAAAAATACATGATACAACTCACCTGCTTAAAAACATTCAATGGCTTCCCATTACGTTCTAGATAACAAAATACCACCTCTTTAATGAGGCATAAAACCTTCATATTTAACCACTCCCTTTCTCAAAAATCACTCCCACTTCTTTTCTTGTTCACACTCCACTCTGCCCAAGATACTCGTAGTCTAGCTTTCTGAAAGCAGTTTTCTTTGCTCAGAAATGCTTCACCATTCCATCTGATCCTATCTTTCCTTCAAAGCTGAGCTCAGGTACGCCCTCCTCTATGAAGCCTTCCCTCCTACATTCTCCCACACCTACCTTCTACTACAATTAAATGTACAAAGGAACGCTGCTAAAACGAGCTTTATGCCTAGGACAAAAACTACACATCAGAATTATTGAATTTCAGGAGCACAGAATTCTTTCACATCCTTTTTTCCACTTACGAATGGCGGGGGGGAGTTGGGGGAGTTTTGGAGATGAGAGATGAAAGTATGTAGTACTAAAACATGCTATGCATAATTTTATGTATTTTATTTAATTCTCACAATATTCTACTATTCTATTAGTAGTAAAATCAGTACTAGGAGCAAAACTACTATTGGTAGTACAGTAGCTAAGTAGTAGTATAGTAGTAAAATTCTACTATTTTCTACTATCCTATTTCCCAAGGTAGATAGTTTAACCCCATTTTATAGAGATTTTAAAACTTGCTGAAGGTTACAAATGGCTAAAATTGGATTCAAAAACCATCCTCTTTCCACTACACTATGCTGAGGCTCCAAAGAGATGAAGTAGTTGGCGTAGTCCAAGTTACACAGCTGTTAATACTTGGAAATGAACTAGCACATCAGGCTCCTGACTTTTAGTCATCTTAAAAAAATACACGGGGAGCCTATCAAACATTACAGATCTTTGATAGGAGCCTATCAAACATTATATATCTCTCTTAGCCACAGTCAATATAGTTTTAGGTCCCACTACCCACTTGAACACTTTATTATTATAAAACACTGAAAACAGACAGGGAATAGGGAATAGAAAACTGGACCTAACCATTGATATTAAAAGTTATGTTGAATTAAAATTATCACCCCTTACACGTATCTAGAGGACTCAAGGTTCCTACAGATATCATATCCTTCTGACACTTAATATATTACTTAAATTTACCTAAGACTTTTCAGAAACTTCTATCACTTAAAGAACAAACTCATCTTTTTAAAAATGGGAAAGAAAATTAATTACTAAATTAGAACACTAAAGAAAACAAGATTTAATAGAGCAACTGTATATATCTGGCTTTTGATTGTTCATTTAAAATAAAATATCAAATATTAAATATCAAATCAGCATTAAAATAAAGTAATAGATTTTTAATAGAATACTTCACTATCTCCAACATGGTTAAGTAAAGAGGAAAGGGATATGAAAACTGCTAGGTAGCTAGTACAGAACCTTCCACAAAGTTTCCAAGATACTGTCTGTATGATTAAAAAGTAAAATTAAAAGATTTAAAAATTATGCACACAAAAACTTGTAGTACAGCAGAAAGAATAGTATGCTTTTGGAATGTTCTTGTGTAATCTTTGCATGTGAACAAAATTTGAATGTTCATTCCAAAAACACCATACTGTATTTTTGTCTTCCTGATCAAACTAGGAATTTCAAAGAATGGATGTATTGTTTGTTTTTGATTCGGGCATCCAATATATAGCAAGTACTCAGTAGCAGCAATAATTATCATGAGATGATCACGAGAGAAAGCATTTATTTCATTCTTAAAACAACCCTTTGAGACAGCAGCAATTGGACCCATTTTACAACTAAGGATACCGAGGCTTAGGAAAGTTAAGTAACTTGACAAGGGTAACAAAGTAAAGTATAGAGCCTGGACTCAAAACCAGCACTATGTTGAAACCCTTGACCACTGGAATATGCTGTTTATTGAAAATCTAAGTTAATATAAGGTACCGTACAGCAAGCGATCTCATTGAGACCCTATAGCAAGAATAGATATGTTAGCTTTATAATGTCACATAATAATTACGTTCTATCGGAACTATGAAGGCTTTGCCATCATCTACTAAACGTCCCAAGTTATAGAAAAATTCACATAGTGACAAGTTAATGAAAAAACATTGTCCAACACTGCAGACAGAACGATCCAGAGACAACATACTGGAATATCGCAAACGCTGATTCATCAACTGTTCTGGAAGAAAAACAATTTTAAGAGTCTCCTGAGAATTACTCTGGTGGGCCTAAGAGATCTCACTTGATTTTTTATTTCTTTATACAAGGACTATCCAAAGAAATGGAAGTAAATCAAAACTCCGCATCTTCAAATAAGATAGGAAGGGAGTTGTTACCTCACAAAAGGAGTACTATCTTAAAGGAAATTTAGGCTCAAGGGAACTTAAAGAAAAATCTTTTTATGAGCCAAAGCTTTAATTTTTAAAAAATTAATTTTACACAAGAATGGTTTCCCTGCCTTAATTATAATAAAACATGAACTTTCCTTGGTCAAGAGCAATAATTCATGAGTTCTCATTCCAGACCTGCCATTTACCAAACTGCAAGTTCAGTTTCATTAACTATAAAATACATATTAACAGCCTACACCTACCCCACAGGACTGCTGTTGGGTAAAGGAATGTGAAAGTGCTTTATAAACGGTAAAATATTACTAAATCAAAAACATCGTGACTGGTATTGTTTTAGACCTACTCTGCCTATTCTAAGATGCTGCACTCCAAAAAGCTCACCAGCTCTTTTAATGGCCTGGATAGGAAAACAAAACAAACTTGGTAAAATCCTATCTAAAATAAGATACTATTTCCTGTGTCCATAAGTTTTGAGCAAAGAGTGGGCCCTCTATCATTTTGACTGCATCAAAGTCTTTTTTGCTAGCTTCTGGATTTTCTGATATGTTTTGAATAGTTCAGTTGGCAGGAGTTAATTGCCAGATAAAGTAAGTATTACTAGAGTAAGTTTCTAGGTATGTTTAAAGCATTATTTTGAATCATATACAATTTTTTAAAAATCTTTGGGAAAAAATGGGCTATATTACTGCTACCTCACTCTTTTAACCTACTGACTATATGATACAAACTTCCCCTTCTGAAATGAGGTATGACTTTTTATACTTCAAAAGAAATAAAAACAAATCTCAAAAATATATATTCCCATTGAGATTTACTAAAGAAATCCTGAAGCATCATAAAAGCAGTTTGTAATGACCTAAAATGTGAGAGTTAGATCTACTAAACTGAGAAATGAATAACCATCAATTCAGCTTCGTAGTTGTCCCAGCTTCTGGATGAAAAGCTTTGCCTGCACATGGAAGGATTGCATTTCTAACTAACAATCATCCTCAGGGCAAAATAAGTGGTAGTATTTACCTTCACTTACAAATAAGTACATGAATTTAGATGATGAGTCCAAAACTCTTACAAGACAAAAGTCGCTACATAGATACAAGACAAGATTCAATCCCAACTACTTTCCAACAATCAAAAACAGTTTGATGTTACCACATTTTGTCCCTTTTTTGCCTATATCCTGGCTTTACTTCTCTGAGCTTCACCTAAAAAAAATAGTACCTACCAAACATGGTTGTTTAGAGGATAAAAAAATCTGGCACATCGTACCTTACAGTGAGTATTATTACTGTTCTACAGAGAAACACTTCAACGGAAACTCTAGTCTTCAAAGCTTCAAACTTTAAAGTTTCTGCTTAAAAAGTAACACAGTTTGCCAATACCAAAGTTACCAGGAAGCAGCACTGCCTTTAGTTAATATCTAATTTATGATTGACTGTCAGAATGTAAATCATTTTAATAAATACAAAAATCTTCTATAATAAACTACAAATAAGTTACTGAATAATAAATTAAAGAAGTCAAGAGTTTCAATTTGGAAGGGTGAACTGTGGAAGTTTCAATTAATTTAATTTTCCTTAATTAAAGAAAATATATTAATTTTTTTAAATAACATATGAAAATAATTTTGGATTCACTATGTCCTATATACTTGGCTAACAAACACTCCCTTAAAATTTCAAAATTTTTGTCTAACAATTTTTTTCCCAAAAGACAGGATCCTCTTGATCTGCTCAAAACTTTTCTGGGCAATAAGAAATGAAACTAACACTCATGACACCCCGAGTGTCAGGAACGTTCTGGGCCCTAGGACACTGTTCATGTTTTATTCATCTTTGTATAGTTGACTACTTTTAACAAAGAATCTGAGACACCGTTAAGTCAGCAACATTGCTAAAATAAATTAGTCAACAAAACAAGACACATGATTTTGCCACTTCAAGTGAATATTCTTACATTATTGCTTAGATCTGAATTAGATCCTCAATTATCCTAACCTTTAAAATTACGTTGTTTTGTGTTTGCAAGGGAACAGAAGGTTCATTTTCATATACAGTTCCTGAAACTGCAAAAGTTAAAAACAATTAGTATTCAAAATAAATTTCACGTGTACTAATCATAACTTATTAGAAATGTTATTAGAAAACGCCTAGATTAACTTTTTCCTCCCAATTTTTATCTTCTATGAACACACTAGCTCAAGAAAAAGAAATATTCACAAGCCACTGATCATTCTAACATCAGATACTGTTAATTTAACTAACACGACTGAAAAAAAAACTCAGAAATATCGATGCAAACCAAATAATGTGTATAGTGTTCCCTAAGAACCCAATCTAGCAATACATGATGATCATGGTCTTTACTTTTGAATCAAGTACTCTCGCCAATCCGAGGATTTGAGAAGACAAAACGCAGGGTGAGGCAGCAATGGGTGTAAACCGACGGGGGAGGGAAGGGAAAAGAAAAGATCAGAGAGGATTAGTTATTGCATCATTTATGGAAGGAGAGGAGAAGGTTGCTTGGGCCGACTGGCGAGGATCCCTTGCAAGAGGGAGTGCAAAGGGTTCATTCTGCAGTTAGAAAGGACAGAGGAGGGGGAGGAGGGGCAACTATCAACAGGAATCTTCCCGGGGTAGAAGGGGTGCGTCACTTACGTAGCCGCTTCTAGAAAGAAAAAACGTGCCCTCGGGATAACCTCAATATTAGCGTTGGTGAAAGCAGGGGGGAGTGACCTTCCTAGGTGTAACGGAGGAAAAACGGGATCGCTTCCCAAAGGACTGAGGGAGAAGACGTTCGTAGGTCCCGCCCGCTCATCCGGGAATAGAAGGATTGTGAGGACCCCCAGGGCCGCGTCGGAGTTGGCAGCGACCCAGGGCCGCGGGGGGGGGCGTTACCTGCAGGGTCACCTCCTGAGGGTCCCAGTGCGGCCGCAGGTGTTGCAGGAGGCTCAGGGCCCCCTCCCGGCAGCGCTGCTCCTCCTGATCCTGAACCGTGACGTCCAGCTTGGGCACCTCCGGGGAGCCGGGCGGGACGTGGATGTAATTGGCCATGGCCCAGGCGACGGCAGAGACTATTACAACGACGACGGCGACGGCGACCACGAGAACGGCGGGCGCCGACAGGCTGGTGGATCCTTCCGTCCCGGGGCGCCCTCGCGGGAGGGCAGGGGGCGTTCAGACTGACAGGCGAGCGGTAGGAGAACGACTGGAGGGGACACTCTCGCTGACCTGGGTCTGGACAGCGGCTGAAGCGAGCTGGAGCTGCTCACGGGGAAAATTCCTCCCGTCTGCACCCGACCGCCGGCGGCCGCGGAGCACGCCGGGACTGGCCTGACGCTGGCGTCACACGCGGGGTGGGGCCTCCGCCTACGTCAGGGGCCGAGGCCGACTTTCTAGCCCCCGACACAATGGGCTGGCGGACCCAAGCTCGGTTCCTCCGCTGTCAGCGGATGCTACTGCAGTCTGTGCTGCTAGGCTGAAAAACGCGGGGCTCCTCCTCCGGACTGAGCCTCATCCCTGCCAAGACCTGGAAAGCGTTGAAGCTTTAGCTCACCTGATCAGGAGGGTCTTGGGGTCCGAGTTAGAGTTAGATCTTGGAGCTGCTGTGTACTGGGGACTACGTAGTTGGGTTGACAACTAAATTCTCATTAGCTGTACGCTCAGATCATGGTCTTTGAACCAGTAAAGGTATTTGGGTAATACAACGACAGACATCACTTCAAGATTTCTTTTGAAGTGAGATGTTTGACCATACTGAGAATGATTCAGAGCCAGGGAAAATAGGTTGTAGACTGGGATGAAGATGAAAGGGAAGGAAAGCAAATAGTTTGGAGGCTCAGCGCTGGAATAGCTCAATGCCTGTTGCAGGGTATCGCTGAGTGGGCCTTGAAACGGCTAACTTCAAACTTTTACTCTTAAGGTTTTATAGCAGCTATTTCCCCTCTTGAGGGAATATCGGAAACTGGGTAATCTACAAATAATTTATTGGGACCACCTGATTTTCCTTATGACTGAGGAAAATGATTTGAGATTTGACCTCTTAATCTGTCTTCTTTGCAGCATTTAGTACATGATGAATACAGTTTGTTAGTGGTAAATTAAGTCACTAAGTGGATTCAGCTTAACATTCAGAATGTTTGTAATTACCTCATTAACGTCAATTTACGTTCTGATTGTTCGGAAAGAACCTACTTACCTTTGAAAATTACAAAATGCATAGCTCACTATCAATAAACATAAACTAAAAAGAGGGAAAAGAAGGTATAATTTTCTAATATAGAAAGTTAACTCAACATTTTCCAGACAGGCGTGTTTTTTTTTAAATCACGTACTACAAGAAACACTAAATTATACGTTCCTTCCAATTTGGGGAGCAATAATATACTAATACCTTCTCATTTCAAGATAGTATCTCTTAAATTTTTGTATAATTTGCATTTTTTAATAAACAGTACAAGTGGGATTAAAAATTAGGAAAGGATGGGCTAGTCAAATGGTGCTGGAACAATTGCCATTTGTATGAGAAAAATTTTTTGATCCCACCTCATTATATACAAAAATCAGTTCTAGAAGATTAAAAGCCTAAATGTTACAAGCAAAACTTTCAGAATATATAGGAAATATCAGTTCTTATCAACTTGATCTATAGATTCAATGCAATTCCAATCCACATCTCAGCAAGTGATTTTGTGGATATCCACAAACTGATTCTAAAGATTATGCAGAGAGGCAAAAGACTCCGAATAGCCTACACAATACTGAAGAAGAACAAAGTCAGAAGATGGACACTATGCAACTTCAAGACTCAGTGTAAAATTACAGTAATCAAAACAATGTGGTATTGGCAAGAGATTAACCAAATAAACCAATGGAGCCGAATACAGTCCAGAAATAGATTCACACAAATGTAAACTGATCTTTGAAAAAGGAACAATAGCCATTTGTATCAGATTTCAATGGAAAAAGGATAATCGCTTCAATAAATGACACTGGAACAACTGGACATCCACGTACAAAAAAAAGGTGAATCTAGGGGCCAGCTCCTGGGACTGAGTGTTTAAGTTTGCGTGCTCTGCTTTGATGACCAGGGTTTTGCCAGTTTGGATCCTGGGCGCAGACCTAGCTCGGCTCATCAGGCCACGCTGAGGCAACATCCCACATGGCACAACCACAAGGACTTAAAACTAGAATCTACAACTATGTACTGGAGGGGTTTGGGGAGAAGAAGAAGAAGAACAAGAAAGAAGATTGGCAACAAGTGTTAGCTCAGATGCCAATCGTTAGGGAAAAAAATGTGAATCTAGACACAGACCTTATACCTTTCACAAAAATTAATTCAAAATGGATCATAGAACTAACTATAAAATGAAACTATAAAATTCTTAAGAGAAAATTTGGGTTTGGCAATGACTGGGAGAAAATATTTGCAAAACACATACCTGATAAAAGACTTGCATCCAAAATATACAAAGAACTCAAAACTTAACAATAGGAAAACAAACAACCCAATTAAAAATGAGCAAAGGGTCAGAACAGCCACCTTACCACGAAGATATACAGATAGCAAACAAGCATATGAAAACATGTTCAACATCATATGTCATTAGGGAATTACAACTTAAAACAACAGTGAGATACCACTACACACCTGTTAGAGTGGCTAAAATCCAAAAGACAACAACAAATGCTGGTGAAGATGCAGAAAAACAGGAACCCTCGTTCTTCATTGGTGGGATGCAAAAAGGTACAGCCACTTTGGAAGACAGTCTGGCAGATTCTTACAAAGCTAAACATAGTCTTACCATATGATCCAGTAATCTTGCTCCTTGATATTTAGCCAAATGAGTTGAAAACTTACAAAACACACAAAAACCTGCACATGAATGTTTACAGCACCTTTATTCATAATTCCAAACTTGGAACTATGATATATGTATTATATCTATATTAATAATATGTAATATGCATATTATTACATAATATATAAATTCATAATTTATTCATAATGCCAAAACTTGGAAGCAACCAATATGTCCTTCAATAGGCGAATACATTTATAAAAAATGGTACATCCATAGAAGGGAATATGATTCAGCATTAAAAAGAAATGAGGGCCTAATCCACACAAAAAAACTTGGAGGAAACTTAAATACGTATTTTTAAGTGAATGCAGCCAATCTGAAAAGGCTATATACTGTATGATTCCTTCTATATGACGTTCTGGAAAAGAAAAAACACTAGAGACAGTAAAAAGATCAGTGGTTACCAGCGTTGAGCAGAGAGAAGAAGGGATGAACAGATGGGACGCAGGAGATTTTAGAGCAGTGAAACTATTCTGTATGATACTGTAATGGTGAACACACGACATTATGGATTTTTCAAAACCTATAGAACTTTGCAAGATGAAGCGTGAACCCTAATGTAAACTATGGACTTTAGTTCATATTTATATCTTCGGCAAGGCAGTAGTTACTCAATAAATATAAATGAATGAATAAAAAAATGTATAATAAAATATAGGATCAGCTCTCTGTGAGTGTAAGGTAAGGAAGGATTTCCTAAACAAGACTCATAGAGCAGACACCATGAAGGTATAGGACAGGTAAATTTGAAAACGTGAAAATTGAAAACTTTGTAAAGTTAAATGACAAGCCATAAAAGAAGAAAAGATAATCATGATGTATATGATCAGAAAAAGAGTAGTATTCAGAATACCACTAATCACTAAGAAAGCCAAACCACCCAATAGCAAAAGGGGCAAACATCAATTTTCAGAAAAGGAAATCCAAACAGCCAATAAGCTGATGAAAATATAACTTTCTAACTAATAATTAAGGCATTGCAAATTAAAACAACAATGAAATAACATTTTATATCCATATTGATTGGAAACATTTTGAATTCTGATAATGCCAAGTGAATATTATTGGTGGGAAAGTAAATTTATTTTTTTAAAAAACTGGGAGCCGGGCTGGTGGTGTAGTGGTTGAGTTCGTGCTCTCCACTTTGGCAGCCTGGGGTTCATGGGCCCACAATCCCTGGGCGCAGACATACATACTGCTCATCAGGCCATGCTGAGGAAGCATCCCACATACGACATAGAGGAAGACTGGCAACAGATGTTAGCTCAGGGCCAATCTTCCTCATCAAAAAAAAAAAAAAACCCCAAAAAACTTTGGAAAACAATTTTGCAATATTCAATAAAGTTGAAGACAGGCATTTTTTACCATCCACCAATTTCAATTCCAGGTATATACAAAGATCCCACACATATACATGAGAAAGTGTGTACAAGAATGTACACTGCAGTATTGTTCATAATAAATAAAAACTGGCTGCAACCTAGCTGTCTCTTACTAGGGAAAGGATTGGATGGATGCATTGATAGAGAGAGATGAATATCCTTTAACAGAATAAAGACGGCGGATGGAATGTATGCATCTCCTTATGCACACATTCAGGAGACAAGAGTGGCCCTAGAAGTCAGAAATCAAGCAGTGTCTCTGAGGACCCAACAGCAACTGAACCTCTGCTTAGTTTGTGAACAGTTGACTTCTCTGCCTGTTCTCTCTCCACCCGTTTTTATCTCGATTCTGCTTCTAATTGTCTGTTTTGGCTTCCTTGTGATTTCTACCTACTGGTTTCTCTCTGTGTGTCTCCCTGTCATTCAGATTTTACCCAATAGTTGTTCCCAGTTGCTTTCTATTGCTTCCTTTATCACAACAACCTGTTTTATGTTTTGTGTATCACTGTTACTCTGTAATCTTGAAATCAATGTACTTACTTTTCTAGAATCTATCTTTTGTACTACAATGTTAGCCCCAAGCGAGCAAAGACAATCTATCTTGTCTAGTGCCCCATTTCTACTGACTGGAATAGTGCCTGGAAAATAAAAGATACTCAATAAATAAATGCTTTAAGCCCACCTAGTTTGCTTCCGAAACTGCCAGTTTCACATAAGAATAGCCCTCAGTCAGGGCTTGTATTGGTTTATCACCATAGAGTATTGTGATTATGCTAAACTCTCCTGCGTGACCACTTCCTAGCCCACAAGCCAACCCGTAAATTATCTAGGGCTTTGGAACAAATCCTTAGCTACAGGCATCATTAAAACCATCCAGCATCTTGCAAGATGTCTAGAGGATACAAAATAGTTATGGAGATATAACATCAGTATAAAGTGTCCGGCACATTTTAGTCCTCTTCCTGTATTTAGCATGACATTGGGGCCCTCCAATACCTGGAATGACCTGCCTCCTATCTCTGCTTCTTGAAATTGCACTCATTCTTCACTCTCCAGCAATCATCTTCATGGAGCCCCCTAGATTTCTGAGTCCAAATTTACTTCTGTTTTTATACATCTGTTAGAACACCTAACAAACTTTGCCTGATGCCACCCACGTTGTCGATGTAAGTCATAAAGATTGTAGCACACGTAAAAGACTAGTAAAACATTTATAACTTACTACATAATAAGCATCTTGTAATGAGGGAATGAAAGGATCACTGAATGTAAGTCCAGAGGCTCTAGTCATAACTATTTTAATTACAATGGACTCAACTTTAGTTACCAGAGTAATAACATAAAGAATTTGCAGAAGAAAAGATTCTGTGAAATAAGATTATGTGGGCATGACTAATAAGCTAGATCATCCACCAAATTAAAAACATGTTTAAAATGAAATCATTCTTGTATGCCTAACAGAGTTAATGTCGTTGTAGAGGGAACTGAAAATTCAGAAATCTAAAACGTCTGTGATACCTGACGTTCCAGGACCTGAGTGTTCTGCTCCTCGACTCTCCCTCCAAAACAAAGGAAAAGGAAGAGCCTCTAAGAGCTTCAATTTTCAGAGCTGCTCCATAAAAATGAGGCTGCACCTGTTCTGCACTTCACATCTTTAAGATAGCCTAAAGGAGCTGGCTGTCTATAAACTACTGCGACGACCACATGAAATATCTAAGAAAGGCTGTGCTAGTTATAGGTATGCTCAGTTATAAGAGCTAATAAATATTTAACTCTATAAAACATGTCACGGGTGCTTGTTCTAACTTGCCTCTTTTTCATTTTCCTAGAATCAAATTATAACTCTACTTCATATAATAGATTAATTTCCTGAGAGCAAGAATTCTCTCAATTTCCTTTTTATATCCTTTATGGTCTCAAGAGAGCATCTTGCATATTGTAAATCACAATTATTGATTTAATTGATCTGAGAAATATATCAAGCGATTCCTAATTTTATCCATCTAAGGGAATAAGACTTTTTAAAGATCCTTATATGAGTAATGAAAGAGGGTGCATCTTACCAAGTGTCGAATCATATCACAAAGCCATAAATTATGAGGCTGGCACAAGAATAAACAGATCAAAAAAAGAAAAAGAGAGAAAAATCCAAGTGTATATGCGTATTTAGTATGTGATATTTTAAATCAGTGGGGAAAAGCAGATTAATTTTAAAAATAATGTTGAGATTATATGCTTTATAGAATTTGATAAAGTTGGTTTAGCAGTCCTTATTATTGTTATTTAAGTGGTATTAATTAAAAATCCACAAGTGCTGGTCAATACTTCATCGTAGTTCTATATATCACAGTGGCAAAAACATCACTTGAAAGATGAAAAAGCAGATATTTAGCTTTCTTAAATCCTGTGTTTTTGTTTTTTTTTAAAGATTTTATTTTTTCCTTTTTCTCCCCAAAGACCCCTAGTACATAGTTGTGTATTCTTTGTTGTGGGTCCTTCTAGTTGTAGCATGTGGGACGCTGCCTCAGCGTGGTTTGATGAGCAGTGCCATGTCCGTGCCCAGGATTCGAACCAACGAAACACTGGGCCGCCTGCAGCTGAGTGCACGGACTTAACCACTCGGCCACGGGGCCAGCCCCCTGTGTTTCTTTTTTAATCTGTTTTTCCCAGGACTTCGCTGATGGTTGTCATTAATAGGCACCTAATAATTATCTTTTGAATGATAAAATGAGTGACCGGCTAAACACGTTCTGCATTATCATTTAAAACCATTTTTTCAGACTCCTAAGGTATACTGAATTGAATAATCACTCTATATTCTTTTCCTACCATTCTAACTTTCCCCCAAATGCACCTAATTACTTTAACACCAATTCCTAAGTTAAACATTTAATATCTCTATTCTTATGCCTATTCAGTCCTCCATACGGAGTGTTTGAAACAATATTTTGATATTTGGAAGTAAGGATTTCAGAGCAATTGTGTGTGCACACAAACTATAATGGTTAATCCCTACTCCATAGCATTTGACAAACACACAAGTCCAGCTTCAGATTCTACCCTATCTTGCTCCAAAGCATGCAGTTTTGCTTTCTGGCTCTTTAAGGCATATTATACAGAGACTAGAGAGGTAATGAAGGGTATTAAAAGGATTTGAGCTTTGTAGTTAGACATTCCTGCTGTAGAATTTGAGCAATTTTTAAAATCTCTTTTAACCTTTGTTTCCTTATCTGCAAAACAGTGATAATAACAGAGATGCCGACATTGTAATAGATGATTGTCAAATCTTCAGAATAATACTGGTCCTAGTAAGGGCTCAAATATATTTTGAGCCCTTATTGTTAAATTTTTACCTGAATTAAATGAAATGGTACATAATAATTAGCTATTATTAAATGAGATGGTGCCATTATTATTAGATAGTAGAAGATAAAAGGCTTTCTTAATTTAAGCCAGGGGAATTGTTCAAATGTTAAAAGCTTGGTTCAGTAAAGGGATTTCAAAATCCAGAACTGTGTTATGGCTTTGGGTCTGCCTAACTGAAGAATGCTTCTCCCTCCTTTCCTTGGGATAGGTTTATCAGAGGCTGGCAGAGAATATTCTAGAGGAAAGGTAAGGAGAATATCAGGACCTACTTTCTCTGGCCCTTTGTAATCCACTAGGTCTGCTCATGTTACTGTCCTTTTCTCCTCGTTGTATATTTTAAAGCTGCCCTGAGTAACATGACCTGGAAAGAGAGCACAATAGCAAAGAAAGAGGAGTGACAAAGTGACTGGTGCCTCAGTGACAATGTCTGCAAGTCACCTAAAACCAGAGCAGATGCGAGGAGATTGGCCATTATTGTGGAGGATGTATTGATATGAAAACTCTGAAGATTGCTAAAGAAATCATTGAAATACAAGTTTTCCTTTTTTTGTTTTTTTTTGGTGTGGAAGATTGGCCCTGAGCTAGCTTCTGTTGCCAATCCTCCTCTTTTTCCTTGAGGAAGATTGTCCCTGAGCTAACATCTGTGCCAATCTTCCTCTATTTTGTATGTAGGACATCACCATGTCATGGCTTGATGAGCAGTGTGTAGGTCCGCACCTGGTATCTGAAACCATGAACCCCAGGCTGCCGAAGCGAAGTGCGCAAACTGAACCACTGTGACACCGTACCGGCCCTGAAATACTAGTTTGTTTAATGAAGATGGGCATAATGCAGCCCTATTAAACTGGTGAGAGAAACCAGGATGCCTAGATAACCACTACATGACAGGTTTCAAGCAATCCAGTAATAACCACCAAGTACAGTAAGGTGAATTCCTGAAGGCTTAAAAAGGACAAAGCCTACTGTACTAATAAATTAACTTTTGTGATAGTTATCAGGCCATTAGCGATAATGAGGGAACATTGGATTTCATGTATTTTGACTTTGGGTAAGGTGATTCTTTCTCCTTTTCAACACGTTAAGACCATATGGTCTAGACTCTGGCATTGTAAATTAGAGAGAAAGTTGTCTGAATATCTTATCCAAATGGTTAACACTGCTGCCGAAATATGCCAAATGGGGCTACTCAGGATCAGTCCAAGGAATTTTTAATATACTTATATGTGACAAGTATGAGATATTTTACAAAAACCTGTAGGAGTTTCTACCCATGCCCACACCTCTGAGTCACTGCTCAGAAAGAGTAATAGCCAAACCAAGGTATACCGTCTGAACCCAAAACCAGATGTCTGAAACAAACATATGAGAGGTGACCAATACACAGACCTTAAGATGGAAAAAACAAAAAGTTGGGTGGGGAAGAAAAGGAGAAGAGGCAGAGTGGTAAAAAAATCCAAATAATGTAATGTCCTAATTAGCCATAAAAGAAATACAAAACTTATGTGTTTATATAGATACAAATTGATTCTTTTAACGTTAATTATATCTCAAGTTGATCACAAAATAATAAACATGAAAACAGGACACATGCCAAATCATACAAAATCAAAGTATTAACCTGAGGTTGAAAACAAAGGGCCCAACATTAAGAAGCCACTGAATATTCTTCTAAATAAAAACTGGATCAAAAAAGAAATTAAAAATATAGTAACAATTTTTGGGAAATAATTGATATGAAAACAATATACACGAGATGGGCTGCTGCTAAATCAGAGCTACACTTGTAGGTGAATTTATGATTTTTTAAGTGTTTTATCATCAAAACAGGAAAAGAAAAAATAAGCACTACGTTTATCATTTAAAAAATATCCCAGGGACCGGCCCCATGGCCAAGTGGTTAAGTTGGCGCCCTGCGCTGCAGGCGGCCCAGTGTTTCGGAGGTTCGAATCCTGGGCGTGGACATAGCACCACTCATCAAGCCACGCTGGGGCAGCATCCCACATGCCACAACTAGAAGGACCCACAACTAAGAATATACAACTATGCACTGGGGAGCTTTGGGGAGAAAAAGGAAAAGAAAAATACTCCAGGGAGGAGAAGGTGAGGGGTCTACAAGCCCCATAAAATCAATCTCTCTCTCTGTCAGCTCAGCCAAGGCTACTTTCGCTATAATAGAATATGCAAATTAAGTGGGGTTCTTATGCACCACCAGTAACTAGTTTGTAAGTAAAACAAAAAAAAATTTTTTGATTGTATTGGCAATTGCAGCAAAACGGATAAATTACCTAGGAATAAAGATGTGCAAGGCTTTTTTTCCTATAGTACACACTCATTTTTTAAAACCATAAAATATTAACATGCAGAAAGAAAAATTCTGTATTTTTTCCTACAGAGCAATAATTATCAATAACATCAGCTCCACGTGATTTGGTTAAAAATAATTTAATAAAAATGACAATTGGTCAAAATGACAAAGTGGTCAAACACATTCTCAGAAACTTTAATTTTCACACATGGGCCCCATTTAGCCAATTTCTGAATCTTTATACATATTTAAAAATTTTTGTTTCAGAATTTTTCAGATTTTTTTTGCTTTTCGTCCTAAGTATTTTCAGCTAATTGTACTGCCCTGAGCTATTTGAAATAATGAAATTTGAAAGTAACCTACATACTCAAAAATAGGGAAAATATAAGTAACTTGTGATATACCCGTGTAGCATAAATTTATGCAATCAATAAACTAAAATGTAATTGCAAAAATGTATCTATTGAAATGAAAGACAAAATGAAAAGGTGACCAATGTATATGTTTTCAAGTTAAAAAATATCTGTGTGTGTGTATGCACAGAAAAAAGAATTAGGAAGATAGACATCATTGCCTTAACAGAAATGATGACTTGTTTTTTTTCTTGTGTATTTTTTCCAATTGCTCGGTAATAAGCATAGGAGATAAAAATAAACATTAAAAGACAATGAAGTTTAAAAGAAAAGATCTTGAATTTAGGAGGAATGAAATTTTTTCAACTCTTTTTTTTTTTTAACTTTCTGATTTAGCTATTATATCTCTTCTCCCTCCTTGATAAAGTTTTGGGTTTTGGGGTGTTTTCCTTTAAAGATTTTATTTATCCTTTTTCTCCCCAAAGCCCCCTGGGACATAGTTGTGTATTTTTAGTTGTGGGTCCTTCCAGTTATGGCATGTGGGACGCCACTTCAGCATGGCTTGATGAGCAGAGCCCTGTCCGTGCCCAGAATCTGAACCTGCAAAACCCTGGGCCACCGAAGCAGAGTGCGTGATCTTAACCACTCAGCCAATCGGCCACAGGGCCAGCCCCTGTTTTAGTTTTATTTCTTTTTCGCTTTTCTCTCTTGGTCTTGCTTTCCTCCCACCTGGTCAAAAATAATTGATTCTAATCAGCAGTTCACATTTTTCTCTCTTTTCGAGACCAAAAATAATCAACATAAGCCTAACATCTTTGGCTGAAAGCATATATAAAAGTGGAGGGCGGGGGCTGGCCCAGTGGCACACCTGTTAAGTGGGCACACTCGGCTTTGGTGGCCCGGTGTTCACCAGTTCGGATCCCGGGTGTGGACGTGGCACTACTTGTCAAGCCATGCTGTGGTAGGCGTAACCCTCAGGTACCTGGCCTTACCCACACTTATACACTGAAATGATCTTTGACAGGGAGGTTCCCAGACTCAGCTGGAAATAATATATAAATTTTGTTATATGCTCTCCTTTTCTAAAATCCTGAATTTCAAAATAAATCAAACCTAATGGGTTTCTGATAAGGGGTTATGGACTTGTAATAGTTTAGATGTTTTATAATGTGTATTCTGTACCAGACTATTCTAAGTGCTTTATTTTAACTGAATTCATCTCATAAAACTTGTGAGAAAGGGTTACTATAAATATTCAATAAGAACATGGTTAGCATTGCTCCCAATACAGACACAGATGAAAAGAAGTTAATCTGGTTAATTTGTTGTTTTCTTGTTTAACCTGAGGGTTGACTCAAGGGTCACAGGGATTTATGAGCTTGTTTTGCAGAAGAAAAAGAATGTCTTCAAGGAAGTAAACAATCACCAGATAACCAGCGCCCTGCTGCTACTGACACCCAGAAGTCTGATTGCCCATGGGCTTATCTGGAGTGAAAGAAACGCAGATTTCCCCTTCATTTCTCTAAAACTCTTTCTTCCAAGCCCCTTAGCTCTATGAAAACCCCTGCTTTCTTGTTTCCTTAAGGAAGATTTCAGAGAACCTATCCTCCCGCCTTCACATTTTGGCCAATTAGAATAAAACTTTATCCATCTCCAAGCACCAATGTCTCAGTGATTGGTTTATTGACCATCAGGCACACAAATTTGAGATTAAGAGGTTTCACATCATGGGTTTAACTTTGGATCCTCTTTTCTGTTCAGTTGGTCCATGTGTCTGTCTTTATGCCAGTATCATATACTGCTTTGATTACTTTAGTTTTTTGAAATCAGGAAGTGTGAGGCCTCTAGCTTTATTATTATTTCTCAAGATTGTTTTGGCTATTCAGAGTCCTTTATGGTTCTTTATGAATTAAGAGTATTCATTCTATTTCTGCAAAAGATGCCACTGGCATTTTTTTTTTTACTAAATAACTTGAATTTATTGAATCTGAAAGGAAGGACTATTTAGATCTCCCTAAATGACACACACAAAATATAATGACAGCCCATGCTGTTTTCTGTAAAGTTTTCTCACCTCAATAAATCTGTGGCAAAGATTTTTCAAAAATTATTTTATTGAATAATAATTGACAAGTAAAATTGCAAGACATTTAAAATGTGCAACGTGATGATATCATATAGCCATTGGTATTTTGATAGAGACTGCACTGAATCTGCAGCTTGCTTTGGGGAGTATGAACATTTGAGCAGTATTCATTTTTCCAATCCATAGATACAGGTTGTCTTTTGATTTATTTGTGCCTAATTTCTTTCAGCAGTGTGCCATCATTTTTTTATTCGTTCTATTTTCAGTAGATTTTTAGTTTTTCCCAGTTGTCCTCTATTATAATTAACATTTTGAGTAACATCTTTGTGCATGTATCTCTATTTTCATTTCTGATTTCTTCCTTATGGTAGATTCCAAGAATAGAATTACTGTGTCAAAGGCTATAACTATATTTAAGATTTGATTCATGATGCTATATTGCTTCCCCAAAAGTCTGTTTCAACCACATTTCTATAAGCTAATGTGCATGCCCATCTGCACTGAACTCTCAGCACTTAAGAAGAAGCCTTTATTGTTTAAGCCGTGGAGATTCAGGGGACTGTATGTTAGCCGCAGTAAAATCCAGCTTATCCAGAATGATAGTTATAACTTAAAAAGTTTTCAGCTTATAGCACCAAAATGATTAAGGTTGGGAAGCTTTTATATGACTTTTGAAACCTGATGGCGTAAGATTTAAAATCTAAATGTGAATCAAAAGCTTTGTATTGGGCAGCTAGCAGAAATTTTATAATGATTTAAAATGTCTTTTGGAACCTCTAAAATGGAAACTCAATTCAGAGAACTTTTGTGGAACAGAAGAAATGAAACTGGTTATGTCAAATAATGTCACTGAGTGTTAAATTCTGCCAAGTAACTGCTAGGGAGAATTTACATGGGAAATGTTCCTTTGAATCCTATTTGAAATTTTAGAGCCTGAAGTAAAGATGATTCTGACCCTTATGGGATAGGTAATATAACTTAGTTGTTAATAATAGGCCCTTTACCAAAATTCTCAAATCCGAAAGGGCCTAAAAGCCAAAAGTTCTTTTTGACTTTTGCCACAGACTAATTGGGTAACAAATTCAGACCAGCTGAAATCAAACTACTTATAGTCCTCATTTGTTCCACTTTGTGTGAATTCACAAGTTTAAATCAGATATATTCATATCTTTGCTTATGGGGAGGTTCCCAGACTCAGCTGGAAATAGTAAATAAATTTTATTATATGCTCTCCTTCTCTAAAATCTGTAAAATCCTGAATTTCAAAATAAATCAAACCTCATAGGTTTCTGATAAGGGGTTATGAACTTGTAATAGTTAAGATTTTTTTATAATGTATATTCTGTACCAGACTATTCTAAGTGCTTTATTTTAACTGAATTCATCTCATAAAACTTGTGAGAAAGGTACAGTGCTTATTTACATTTTACAGACGAGGAAACTGCCACACAGAAAGGTGCAATAACTTGCAAAACTATCAGGGGTGGAGCCTAGATTCATGTCATGGCTCCAATCAGACAGCTGGACTAGCTCAGCCAGCTTTGGAATCAGACAGAGCTCAAGGCTTACTTAGCAGGTAGTCAAACCAGGCTAGCTTAATGACTACTCACCTTCTATTTTCTCTTTGCAAAATGAGAATAATATTACTAACGAGGTCATCAGATTATTATGTAGATTAAATAAAACATGTATGTTACTTAACACAGTGTCATATAGTACCTACTTAATATTTGTTTGCTATTGTTTATACTGTTGGTCAGTTTAAGTCAACCTGAACTATCAATCACACTGGGGACCTTGAAATTTTCAGAAGTAACTTAGATTTTGCATCAATAAAGAAGAAAATATTTGTTTGGACCACCTAGGACCTTGTTTATGCCTTTAAAAATATATCCAAATGAAACCCATTTGTTTTGCTGTGCTATGGTTTGACCTATAAAACGAAGTCTGCCAGAGAGTAGGTAATCATAAATATTTCTTGAATGAACAGTGTCGTAAAGTTATAAACAGGCAGCCACATGCTTCAAATTGTGAAAGCTTGATTCTGAGTCCACACAAGATACATGCCACTGAAAGCCTTGGTTGATAATGGTAGATAATAAAAATGTTGCTGGGTTCATTGACTTCATGAAAACAAACAGGAAAGTCCACAGTCTATACTTTATTAGAGTTGTGCTGAAGAAGAGCTTACTATATTTATCTGGGAAGACATCCAACAAAGCCTAGAAGAACAGAGCTCCTCTTTCCATTTCAATTCCCTCAGGCCACGAACTGGCTAACATGGGGGAAGCAGGGCACTTGGGTGAGCAGAAGTAGGTCAAACTAGGCTGAATTTTAAATAACTGAATATAATTGGAAACTTCTGAGATCTGACTGGGATGTCATTAAGAGATGAGTCAGGGGGATTCGATAGAAGAGTTGAAGTCATTTAGAAAAATATAATCTTTATGTTTATACTGTACTGAGAGGACACTGCTTATTAAACTAGTTACATATATTTTTCTGGCAAAAGGACTTTGAAAAACTCTTAAAGCCCTTAAAGATCTTAAGAACCCATCAAATACTTCAGAAGAAAATGATTTAAAATATATGTGAATCACTTGACATTAACATTATTAATAAATAAAGTGTACCAAAATGTTACATTATTTGTTTCACTTAATTTTATCATGCTAGAAATATCACTTGTGAGTTGTAATTAATGATTTATAATAAAACAGTAGAACACTTGAAGTATGCCCCTTCTTCAGTTTGTGCCTAAAAAAACTCCTACTCATATTTCAAGACCATTATAGATCAACAAAATGAAAAGGCAGCTTATGGAATGGGAAAATATATTTGCCAACCATATATCTGATAAAGGATTAATATCCAAAATATGTAAGGAACTCATAAAACTTAATAGCAAAATAAGATTAATAGTCTGGTTAAAAAATAGACAAAAGACTTGAATAGACATTTTCCTAAAGACAACATACAAATGGCCAACTGATCCAAGGACAGGTGCTTGACATCACTAATCATCAGGGAAATGCAAATCAAACCACAATGAGATATCACCTCTCACCTGTTAGAATGGATATTACGAAAAAAATGAGATAAGTAATGGCCAGAATGTGGAGAAAAGGGAACTCTCTGCTTTGTTGGTGGGAATGTAAATGGTACAGCCACTGTGGAAGACAGTATGGAGGTTCCCCAGAAAATTAAAAATAGAACTACCATATGATCCAGCAATCCCATTCTGGGTCTATATCTGAAAAAAATGAAATCACCATCTTGAAGAGTTGGAAGAGATAACTGCACCGCCATCTTCACTGCAGTGTTATTGACAATAGCCAAGACGTGGAAACAACCTAAGTGTCTACTGACAGAGGCATAAAGAAAACAGTGTATATATATATATATATATATACACACACATATATATACATATATATACAGTGGAATATTTTTCAGTCATTAAAAGAGAAGGAAATCTTGGGGCCGGCCCAGTGGCACAGCAGTTAAGTTCACACGTTCCACTTCGGCAGCCTGGGGTTCACTGGTTGGGATCTCAGGTGCAGACATGCCACCGCTTGGCAAACCATGCTGTGGTAGGCAACCCACATATAAAGTAGAGGAAGATGGGCACACCTGTTAGCTCAGGGCCAGTCTTCCTCAGCAAAAAGAGAAGGATTGGTGGCAGAAGTTAGCTCAGGGCTAATCTTCCTCAAAAAAAAAAAAAAAAAGAAGGAAATCTTGACATTTATGACAACATGGATGAACATGGAGGGCACTATGCCAAGTGAAATATCAAACAGAGAAAGACAAATACTGTATGATCTCATTTATGTATGGAATCTAAAAAAACTGGATTAATAGAAACAGAAGCAGATTGTAGGGGGGAGTGGAGGGAGAAATAAGGTGAAGGTGGTCAAAAGGAACAAACTTCCAGTTATAAGATGAATAAATTCTGGGGATCTAATGTACAGCATGGCATATATAGTTTATTATACTGTATTGTATACTTGAAAGTTGCTGAGAATGCATCTTAAAAGTTCTCATCACAAAAAAAATGTAGCTGTGAGGTGATAGGTGTGCTAACTAACCTCATATATTTTAACTAATCTCATTTCACGATATATATACATATATCAAATTATCACGTTGTACACCTTAACTTACAGAATATGTCAATTATATGTCAATAAAGCTGGGGAAAAAAGAAAATATTTTGGAACTAGATAGAGGTGATGTTTGCATAATATTGTGAATGTACTAAATGCTGCTGATTTGTTCCATTTTAAATGGTTAACTTTATGTTATGTCAATTTCATGTCAACAAAAAAAGAAAGAAAAAGGCCAGTACAAATGTCCCCTTCAGTAACATTGTAAATAATATGGCTCCATATCATATTGTATTATAATTATTTATGTTTCTTTTTCCATAACAAGATGTTCTTTAAGGATAGGAATTATACTTTATTTGTTTTTGTATCCTCTACCTAGCACAATGGCTGACACATAGTAGGCATTTAAGAAATAACAGAGTTAATTAATGAATTAAACAAGTCACACATATTTCTCATCATTGAAAAGTTGAAGTTAAGTTTTGGATAACTAGCACACTTTGAAAAAGTCACTGATGTTTGTGAGCATGAAGTGCTGAATGTGCTAGGTTGTTAAGACCTTTTTTTCCTAAGGTTACAGGAGACTGACCTAACAGAGCTGATAATTGACTTTGTTACTCACCAAATCACTGAGCTCAACATAGCTGTTAAAATTATGAAAAACATCTAAATTGCGTTGGGTTTTTAAAGATCGATCTGTTTACTTCAGGCTGTGACGAATTCATTATTGTGAAGTCAATGAACAGTTCTAAGAGATCTTAAATTCCCAGTAATGCGATAGAGAGCTGGACGGTGGAATACGACCTAAGGCTTGCAATTCTACACCAGTGTTTAACTTCTTCAAGTAACTCATTAACTATTTGTATTGCAAATATAAAGAGACAGATGACACTGAAATAACCAAACAGGCGAATGGCTTTTATGCTGTTAAGGTACTCTGCTGCTTGTGAGTTGTTTTTCATTCACTGACACATTCCCTCAAATCTTTCCTTCGTGTGTAACTACTCCAACTTCAAATGTGGCAGTTAGGGTCGGAAAGCCTTCATTTGAACATTGTTTGGTGGTTCATTTCTCATAACAATGAAACTTTCAACCTGGCACATACTCAAATATGTGCATGGAAATAGGCTACAAAGAAATAAACATAGTGATGCAGTGATGAACTAAAAAATATTCTATTGAAAAAGCAAATTTAATATTGCTTTGTTCAGATTCTTAGATGGTGGTATACCTTTTAGATTCTAACTAAAGTGACATTGGTATTAATATGGCTATTATCTCAGTTGTACAAGTCTGGCTACAGATATCTTCACATCTGTTGACTTGGGTAAAGTGTCTAATGTAAACATAAAATTTCTTCAAATAAAGATGGAATATTTTCGGAAGTAGTACTAGGTGAAAACCCAGCTTGACAACAATCTAGATACTTATTTCTGTCTTGTTCACCTTTTGTTTCCTGGCAAAAAACAAAAAACAAAACCCTGGACTAATTATTTTGTAATTTATGAGTACTTCAACTGAGCTGCAATTAAAACATTTCCTTTCTTTTTGATACATAGCTATGTTTCCCACACAGATGAGTATCGAGATCAAGGAAAGTAGTAGATCCACTGAACTGAGTTCAAATCAGACCTTTACAGGATTGTTACTAATTTATGATGTCATTAAGATACAGAAAAGCATAATACTTTTTTAATGAGCGTGTGGATAAATATAACCAGGAAATCTAGGCTGATTATATCTGTGCCTCCTGGGAGCTAAAGTAATATGTTAGTTACTAATATACAAAGGATATTTCCAACATAATGGACAATTATTTTCAGTTGCAGTTTTACAAAATGCTGTATAATGCCACATCTGAAATTCTGCTGTCAATTCCAGGAAAGAGTAAAGAAGAGCATGTCCAGAGAAGTTTGAGCAGGTTAGTGGAGCATTTTCAAACGCTGTTGCTTATGGCAAGGTTAAAGTCACTGTAGTTCTTTAGCACAGGGAATATAATAGTTAGACAGCTATCTTCAGTCAGTCGAAGGGCATTATGTACAGAACAAATTAGACCTTATTTTTGTATGGCTTCAAGGCACAAACAAATAAGATAAATGAAATGGGACAGGGAGACTTTGCAAGTGAATGAGTTCCCTTCATATTATTAAAAGTACTCAACATTAACATTACCAAGATAGAGAACTTGTTTCTGTTTTTCTTATTAAATATATTCCAAAATAAATATAAAAGAGCTTTACCAAAAAATGAGAGGAAAGGAAGGAAGGGAGGGGTGGGAAGGAGAGAATGGAAAAAAATCTAGGGATGATCTATCAAATACCACTTTAAGAAATAAATGTAAAGTAATTTAAGATGACACATTTATTATTATTAAGATGATAGTGATTAAATCTCTTTTCTTAAGAGAATAGGAAAGTTTGTCCAATTTATGATTTGGCAAGCATATCAAAAGTCGGAAAAACAATCACATTAAAAAAAGACAGTAAGAAATAAAATACCCAGTGCTGAAGAAGTTATATACGATGGGTATTCTCATATATTTCTGGTGGTGTCACCCAGAGAAGTCGCTAAAACATTTTCCACGTCTAAAGCTTTGTTTTTAAGTTATAGTTGCTTATAAGAAGCAAGGCAGAGCATTGCCAGAGGACCAAACCCCAGAACAAGTCCAAACCTGAAAGGTCCAGGATGGCAATGGGCCACCATAGCAAAAGGAAACATGCCCAAAAGGTGCCGTGTGCCAAAGGACACGTGTGCAAAAGGTGCCATGTTCAAGAAGGGAAGATCTGCGCATGCCCAAATGGCCCCACCCCCAGCGGTGATGCGAAGACCCTTTCCCCTCCACATGCCATCAGAATCCTGCTCACCTTCCCTTCGGGCAGGAGTGTTAGAGCTTGAGCTCTGCCTCCTCCGTTGGTGGATCAATGAGGAAAGTTTCTGCTCTGCTACTCTGAACCTGGTCTCCTTCTATTGGCGCCAGGGGCTCCTGGCAAAAGGACCCACTTGCGGGTCACCTGTCCCTTAGGGCTCGGTAACAGTGGTAGTGTGTTGGAGATTTACAACTTTCATCCTATAATTCTACTTCTGTGTGTCCATCTGAGTGAAATATTCTTAAGTAAGAAAGAAGCTGTGAGTCCAAATATATTCATCACAGTGGTTTTTAAATAGCAGAAAAATGGAAATAATATAAATCCAATTATAGAGGAATGATATATTAACTAAAATATATTCACTGGATAGAACCTTATGCTGTCATCAAAAAGATGCTTTCAAATAATGTGTACCAGTAGAGAAAAACATTTGTTGATAAACAGAGACACTGACAGAAGTACAGTGCAAACTGCCAAAATATTTTTAAAGGAATTCTAATAATTTACTTGGCTCTCCAAGTAAACTGTTAATAAATTCCCATTCATATACCCCAGTGCCACTTCTCACACCTCTTTTTCTCTCCTTTTCAATTTTCCATAAGCCCACATTATTCTGGAGCCTCTTATTTACAAACCACACTCCAATATTCTCTTCCTTTTCTCAACCGCTTTCCCTTTCTCCCCACCTTCTGCTTGTTATTTAACTTTTTAAATTACCCTAGATTGATTAGCTTTTTTCTACCCCCCACCCCTTCTTAATCTTGAATTTTGCATCTCAAAAGTCCATGAATCCAGTCTGGCAGAGGGAACTTTTCTCTAGAGGAAAAGGGTGGAAACCTGGAAAGGAAAAAACAGCCTTCTTTCTTTTAGCAAAGGGAGGATCATTACCACATTAAAATTTTTTTATTCTGTTCAATTATGGAAAGGCTAACAGAATTTAAGATACCAAAGATTGAAACTTGGTATCAAGTTCCAAATATTGAAACTTGATATTCAAGTATTATTATCAAACTGGTTTCTTGTTTAAATATATCAAATTATATATACTCCCACCAGAAATCCATCATCAAAATACCTTCATCAAAACTGGATATTTTATTTCATCTCTTTTTTCATATGAAAATAAGAATTTTTTTTATAATACTGATAAATACAGTTGCAGTAACAGTAACATAAATGGAAGTGGTAAAATATAAAGGACTAGAAAGGTCTCCCGGACAGAAGGGCCAGGATTTTCCCGTAAAAAATGAAAATTTTTGTTGGAACTGTCTCAGGATCCTGCCAATCCCTTGCTGAGTTACACAAACATGATTTACATAATCCTAGTTATGTTGAGGAGCCAGAGTGCTGAGACACAGCTAGTTGTTAATAGGGAATATGTCAAGAGGAAGGAAAACCAAAGTAAGGGCTTAAAAATACTTTAAATTGCTTCCTTGTTTTTGATTTTTTAAAAATTTCCACTTCTAAACATAATTGATATTACTAGAGCCCTGCTGCTCTCTTTGATTAATGAGAAAAGATTAATTGCCATACTTTGCACCTCACTGCATACTTCCTGCAATATCCTGTTTTTCTGTTAACTACTTAATCAATAATTTAATTAAAAATAAGTAGAATTATAAGTAGGTAGAATGAGGTCTCATGAGGTCTTCGATTTACTTTAAAATATTTCAGCAACAAAATAAAGAAAATGAAGATAGATGAAGCCAGTATGGCAAAATAATGATAATTTTTAATCTGGTGTTGCGTGTATTAGGGTTCAATATATTTGTCTCTCCACTTCTGTGAATGTTTGAAATTTTTCATAATAAGGTCAAAATCAGTAGTTACACTGAAGGGAATCAAACTCTTAGCTTTAAAGAAGAAAGTTTCATATTCTACTGACAAAATATTTTCACATATTGGGGAATAAAGGGTAACTATTCTGATTCAAAACTGATTCAACTTGAACTAAAAAAAAAAATGCCTGATTTAAGGCCTGTCAAACATACATGCTATATCTGCTTTAACCATTAAAATAAGAATACGTACTTCCCCTCCTACAAAGCCCTATTGGTAATGCCCTATCGGTAATGCCTATATTAGTACTCCTAAAATAAGATCCCTTTCTCAACATCAGGGTCACGTTGACCTGCTAATTTGTAACTAAATACCTCTTTGGAACTTTGACAAAAATGTATCCTGGGTGTGTTTAATGTACATTCTTTGTTCTAAAAAGATATAAGACTGTAACGAAAATCATGTTCCTCCAGAACGCTTTCTTCCCTTGTGAAAGCTGCCTTACTGGATTATGATCCTCTCTTTGGCTCAAGTAAAGGTCACCTTATTTCTCTCATGCATAGATTAGTTGTTGGTTATTTTGCATCAACACTACGGTAGGGGAGGAAAACAATTCCTCTACTCTCTAGGTCCTTCTGGCTGGTCTAAGAATTAAATTGACATGAGACAGAATAACAGGAAAAATTCAAACAAAGTTTCATAACATGTATACATGGGAGAAACCCAGGAAAACTGAGTAACTCACCAGAATGGCCAAAGCCACCACCTTAAATACCATCTCCAGCTAAAGACAAAGGAGAATGTTTGAGGTAGTGGTTTGGGACTTCAAAAAGGAGGAAGGCAATTTACGTGGAGATGGAAATGCAAATGTTTGTTAAACAAGTGTTTGCTGGGCTACCTAAAGACAATGTGACCCGAGAGACAGATATTTGATAAAAATGGGCTTGTTGGTGCCTTTCTATCACACCTATTTTGCGTTATACTATAGTTTTCTTATGGTATTAGCTCCTTCCTGGAACAGGACTTCTATCTTAAACTCTTTTAGACAGTTGGGGGAAGGTTGATGTTTCTTTCAGAATCTTTTCTTCTTAAAAATAATCAAGGAGGGGACTGGCCCGGTGGCACAGCAGTTAAGTATGCAAGTTCTTCTTCTTGGTGGCCCAGGGTTTGCCAGTTCAGATCCTGGGTGCAGACATGGCACCACTTGGCACCACTTGGCAAAAAGTCATGCTGTGGCAGGAGTCCCACATATAAAGTAGAGGAAGATGGACATGGATGTTAGCTCAGGGCCAATCTTCCTCAGCAAAAAGAGGAGGATTGGCAGTAATTAGCTCGGGGATAATCTTCCTAAATAATAATAATAATAATAATCAAGGCAAAGAGATACATCTTGGGGTGGCTAATTCTGATCTCCCACACTACCAATGAAGATTTTGTTGTTACGTCTTGATTTATCCAGAATGGTATTAGAAATTTCTGATATTTGAAAATGTTCTAACTGTCCAAGGATGAAAAGAAACACATGCATATGATAAATATCAGATTCAAGACATTTTGACATTCAGTATACTTAAAAGTAACACCAACTTACACTTGTCACAAGTGAAAATCCAATTGTTCCTTGATTCCAAGATTCTCCACCAGCTCTTTCTTACCTCCCACCTCACTCCTCTTCTTGCTCTTGTACCTCAGTCTTGGGTGTAACCTTAAATACCTTTTCCTTTACTCTATTGCTCTCAATGACTTACTTGAATGGAAATAAGCTATGTAATATTCAGGAGAAAAAGACTTGGATCAAAAAGAATCTTAGGGGCCAGCCCTGTGGCCGAGTAGTTAAGTTTGCATGCTCTACGTCAGCAGCCCAGGGCTTCACCAGTTTGGATCCTGGGCATGGACCTAGCACCACTCATCAAGCCGTGCTGAGGCAGAATCCCACATAGCAGAGCTAGAAGGACCTACAACTAGAATATACAACTACACATACCAGGGGGCTTTGAGGAGAAGAAAAAGGAAAAAAAAAAAAAAGAATCTTAGAAGAACTGGGACAAATAATAGGAGTGGTGGTAATAGAGAAGACGGAAGAACATGTTTTGTGCCTTTTACTCTGGACCAACACAGTGTTATGGATATTTTAGCAGAGTAGCAAAATAAGACATTTTTTGATATTGTTTGCAAGAGAAACTTATTATTTATTTCTTGAAGAGTCACTAGAGTGACCCTATCAAGACTTGATCAAGTCTGTTACTCACTGTGATTCCTGAAATGTAAAGCTGGTTACTGGGGCAGAGGTAAATACATCTGCCTAAGGAGCCCAGGGCCTTGTGAGTGGAATAAATCCTAAATATCCTCTCTGGGGATATCCTACTCCATACTCTCTGAGATATGAAACTAGAGAATGTTGCTGGGATGGAGAAGGCTTCATTCACCCAATGTCCAGTGGTAGAGACAGGCAGCATTGTTACTGAACCAGGTTTGTTTTGCCAATTGAGAGGAAGGTCAATCACCAAGGTGATAAGTTTGCAGCAGAGAAAGGGTTTATTCACAAGGCAGCTGAGAGAGGAGATAGGAGAATAAATCTCAAACCCACCTCCCCTAAAAATGAGGATTAGGGATATTTATGGGATAAAGGGGAGGGGTGGTCTGAAGTGTGGGAATAGATGATTGGAGGTAAGGATAAATCAGGTAATTGATGATCTGCGCAAGCATAGTCAAGCTTCATGGCTCTTCATAAGACACATGTTCACAAAATGGTGGCATTACCATGATCTGAGGGTGGAGTTTTTGACTCCCTGACATCAGGAGTTCACCTATCAGAAACTGCACAGGCTGAGTTGGTGGGGTGGTGGTCTCGACTGGCCTGAATCAGACAGGGGTAATTGTTACTTTCTGAAAAACAACTCAGGCATCCATTATGGTGGAGACCCAAGTGTCAGGGAGATGTTACCTATGAGGAACCAAGTGGGAGTCGGATAATATATTGCCTATCTCCACGACATTTAATAATAAACAGCACAACTAACAATGGGCAGGTGAACAACTAAGAAACTTTAGTTACTAGCTACCTAATCATTAATGGCTAACTGTCTGCCAGCTTCAGCATGTCTCCCAAAATAAAGCTATTGTAGAGAAAGGGGTTATCTGGACTGACAGCTCTAACTTGTGACAGAAATACATACAGAAATAATAAAGGAGCAAATACAGTAATAAACATATTTGTACTCTTTTTCAACATAAAGAACTAATTGGCACTTGTATCCTTCCCCTGAAGAAGATAAAACTTTTATCTGCAGTCTGGAAATTTAGTTTTAAGGGTTTTTTAAAATATCATACCTCTAGTTTCTTAGGAAAACTACCTAAGTATAAAATAGTATTGCTTGCATTTTAAAATTAGGGGAAAATAATTTGGAGTCAGTTGTCATGAACAAAGCAAGAGGTATTCAAATCCCAAAGCTGTCTTCTCCATGGCCCAAGACTTCCTCATCCTAAACACTGACTTAATTCCCACCTGCCTTCTTTATCTGATTAGTTCTCACCTTTGATTTCTAACCTCAAGTGCCCTTTTCCCCTTGAAATCTTACCAAACATCTCACTTCACAGAGGTGTTTTTTGGCCTCCAAGTTCTTGTCATATTTACCTATCATGTTCATTTCATGCTCTTCTCTATTGTTACATTTTAGGTATATAAATTAACATGGAACTTCTTTGAGAGCAGTAACTGCATTCTAGATCTCTCTGGGCTCTTCAGGGGGGTTAATGTGCTATTTTATATGAGGTTAAACATTAGACTAAAACTAATTTGTTCAGAATACATGAATTCTTCCCCTACCTCTCTTTGGTTCTTTTCAGCTTAGCAACCATCACAGACAATTGAATATGAATCTTAGGGCTGTTATTGGCCTACCTAACAACCAGAAGTGTGCCCAAGGATACAAACTCTGAAGTCATACCCTTTTGTTATGATAATGAATGAAACTAAGGAGGTAGTACAAAAACAGAACATTTCTGTAATAACTTAAAATCATGTCAATATTGGCACTACTGAAGTGAAATAGAGACTAAAAAAGCAGTAGAAAGGATTAATGAAACTAGGAACTGGTTCTTTGAGAAGATAAACAAAATTGACAAATCCCTAGGCAGACTCACAAAGAAAAAAAGAGGAAGTCTCAAACAAATAAAATTAGAAATGAAAGAGGAGAAATTACAACAGATGCTGCAGAAATACAAAGGATTATAAGAGAATACTATGAAAAGCTATATGACCACAAATTGAATAACCTGGAAGAAATGGATGAATTCCTAGACTCATACAACCTCCCAAAACTAAATCAAGAAGAAACAGAGGAGCCAGCCTAGTAGCACAGTGGTTAAGTTCACATGTTCCGCTTCTTGGCAGCCCAGGGTTCGCCAGTTCAGATCCCAGGTGCAGACATGGCACTGCTTGGCAAAAGCCATGCTGTGGTAGGTGTCCCATATATAAAGTAGAGGAAGATGGGCATGGATGTTAGCTCAGGGCCAGTCTTCCTCAGCAAAAAGAGGAGGATTGGCAGCAGTTGCTAAGGGCTAATCTTCCTCAAAAAAGAAAAAAAGAAGAAGAAACAGAGAACCTGAATAGTCCAATCACAAGTAAAGAGATTGAAACAGTAATCAAAAACCTCCCCAAAGACAAAAGTCCAGGACCAGATGGCTTCTCTCGAGAATTCTACCAAACATTCAAAGAATATTTAGTACCTATCCTTCTCAAACTATTCCAAAAAGTTGAAGAAGATGGAGTGCTTCCTAACACATTCTATGAGGCCAACATTACCGTGATACCAAAACCAGGCAAGGACAACATGAAGAAGGAAAACTACAGGCCAATATCACTGATGAACTTAGATGCAAAAATCCTGAAAAAATATTGGCAAACTGAATACAGCAATACATTAAAAGCATCGTACACCACCATCAAGTGGGATTCATTCCAGGGATGCAGGGATGGTTCAACATCCAGAAATCAATCAATGTGATACACCACATCAACAAAATGAGGAATAGAAATCACATGATCACCTCAATAGATGAAGAGAAAGGATCTGACAAGATCCAACATCCATTTATGATAAAAACTCTCAATAAAATGGGTATTGAAGGAAAGTACCTCAACATAATAAAAGCCATATATGACAAACCCATAGCCAACATCATACTTAATGACAAAAAACTTAAAGCCATCCCTCTGAGAACAGGAAAAAGACAAGGGTGCCCACTCTCACCACTCCTATTCAACATAGTACTGGAGGTGTTGGCCAGAGCAATTAGGCAAGAAAAAGAAATAAAAGGAATCCAAATGGAAAGGAAGAAGTGAAACTTTCACTACTTGCAGATGATATGATTTTTTATGTAGAAAACCCTAAAGAATCCACCAGAAAACTATTAGAAATAATCAACAACTACAGCAAAGTTGCAGGGTACAAAATCAATTTTAAAAAATCACTTGCATTCCTATACACTAACAATGAACTAGCAGAAAAAGAAATCAGGAATACAGCCCCATTTACAATCACAACAAAAAGAATAAAATATCTAGGAAAAAATTTACCCAAAGAGGTGAAAGACCTATACACTGAAAACTATAAGACCTTATTGAAAGAAATTGAAGAACACATAAAGAAATGGAAAAATATTCCATGTTCACGGCCTGGAAGAACAAACATAATCAAAACATCCATACTATCAAAAGCAATCTACAGATTCAATGCAATCCCAATCAAAATCTCAATGACATTCTTCACAGAAATAGAACAAATAATCCAAAAATTTATATGGAACAACAAAAGACCTCGAATGACCAAAGCAATCCAGAGAAAAAAGAACAAAGCTGGAGGCATCACAATCCCTGACTTGAAACAATACCACAAAGCTATAGTAATCAAAACAGTATGGTACTGGCAAAAAAAACCTGACAAACAGATCAATGGATCAAAATCGAGAGCCCACAAGTAAAACCACACATCTATGGACAATTAATCTTTGACAAAGGAGCCAAAATATACAATGGAGAAAGGAAAGTCTTCTTCAATAAATGGTGTTGGGATAACTGGACAGCTACATGCAAAAGAATGAAAGTAGGCAATTATCTTGCACTATACACAAAAATTAACTGTAAATGGATTAAAGATTTGAATGTAAGAACTGAAACCATAAAAATCCTAGCAGAAAATATCAGCAATGCATTCTTTGACATTGGTCTGAGCCACATCTTTTCAAACACCATGTCTACTCAGGTAATGGAAACAAAAGAAAAAGTTAACAAATGGGACTACGTCAGACTAAAAACCTTCTGCAAAGCAAAGGAAACCACCAACAAAATGGAAAGACAACTCACCAACTGGGAGAAAATATTTGCAAATCATTTATCAGACAAGGGATTGATGTCCAAAGTATATAAAGAACTCACACAACTAAACAACAACAAAAAGAAACAACCTGATCAGAAAATCGGCAGAGGATATGAGGAGACATTTTTTCAAAGGAAGATATAAAGATGGCCAATAGGGACACGAAAAGATGGTCAATATTACTAATCATTAGGGAAACGCAAATCAAAACTACTATGAGATATCGCCTTACACCAATCAGAATGGCTATAATCAGGAAGACAAAAAGTAACAAATGTTGGAGAGGATATGGAGAAAAGGCAACCCTCATACACTGCTGGTAGGAAGGCAAACTGGTGCAGCCACTATGGAAAACAATATGGAGATTTCTCAAAAAACTCAAAATAGAAATACCATATGACCCAGCCATCCCACTACTGGGTATCTACCCCAACAACTTGAAATCAACAATCCAAAGTAACATATGTACCACTATGTTCATTGCAGCAGTATTTACAATAGCCAAGACATGGAAACAATCCAAGTGCCCCTCGACTGATGATTGAATAAAGAAGATGTGGTATATATATACAATGGAATACTACTCAGGCAGAAAAGAAGACAAATTCATCCCATTTGAAATAACATTGAAGGATCTGGAGAGAACTATGCTAAGCAAAATAGGCCAGTCTGAGAAAGGCAAACATGAGATGATTTCACTCATATGGGGAATATAAACAAACACATGGACAAAGAAAACAGTTGAGTGGTTACCAGGGGAAGGAGGATGGAGGGTGGGCACAGGGGGTGAAGGGGAGTACTTGTGTGGTGACAGACAAGAAATAATGTATAACTGAAATTTCACAATGATGTAAACTATTATGAATCTCAATTTTAAAAATAATTAAGTAGGGGGCTGGCCCCGTGGCCGAGTGGTTAAGTTTGTGTGCTCCTCTTCAGCAGCCCAGGGTTTTGCTGGTTTGGATCCTGGGCTTGGACATGGCGCCGCTCATCAGGCCATGCTGAGGCAGCATCCCACATGCCACAACTAGAAGGACCCACAACTAAAAAAACACAACTATGTACCGGGGAGCTTTGGGGGGAAAAAGGAAAAATAAAATCTTTAAAAAATAATAATTAATTAATTAAAAAATATTGGAACTAGGGGCCGGCCCGGTGGCGCAGCGGTTAAGTTTGCATGTTCCGCTTCTCGGTGGCCCGGGGTTCGCTGGTTCGGATCCCGGGTGCGGACATGGCACTGCTTGGCAGCCATGCTGTGGTAGGCGTCCCACGTATAAACTAGAGGAAGATGGGTACGGATGTTAGCTCAGAGCCAGGCTTCCTCAGCAAAAAGAGGAGGACTGGCAGTAGTTAGCTGAGGGCTAATCTTTCTCCAAAAAAAAAAACAAACAAAAACAAAACAAAACAAAACAAAAAATATTGGAACTAATGTATAATTAACTGTGGCTTTATGGTCTCAGAAAGAGCCATTATTATTGCCCTGTCTATAGTCAAACACTTTATTTTAGTCACATGGAACAAACATCTCTAACATTTTATAAACAAAATATTGAGGACATATAGAGAATTACCAAGAACAACATAAAAAAAAAACATGTACACATAAGCCAGATTTAACAAATATTCACATTCAGTCATTTTACTTAAGAAATAAACATTATAGAGTTGAAGGCCTCTTATCTCGTTTTTCTTTCTCTTTCCTCAGAAGAACTGCTATCCTAAAGTTTATATGTGTATTCTTCACATCCATGTTTTTATGTTTTTTACCCTATATGTACATATCCATTAACACTATGTACTATTTTTTTGCTTGATTACAAATATTACACAAATGTATCATACATGGTATCCTGATGACTCTTTTTCAATAAAATTATGGATTTGACATTGGTGCATGCAGATATATGTAATGGATTTTTTTTTCAGTTATTTTATGGAGATCCTAAAGTTTTATAACTGTGTAATTTCAGGTGTACAATTTTGTTTATCAATTTCTGTATAGACTGCATTGGGCTCACCACCAGTAGTCTAATTTTTATCTGTCACCATATATATGTGCCTATTTACCCCTTTTGCCCACCCCCCAGCTCCCTTCCCTTCTGGTAACCACTAATCTATTCTCTTTATCCATGTGTCTGTTTATCTTCTACATATGAGTGAAATCAAGCAATATTTGTCTTTTCTCTATCTGACTTATTTTGCTTAACATCATGATCTCAAGGTTCATCCATGTTATTGCAAATGGGATGGTTTTGTCTTTTTTTTATTGCTGAATAGTATTCCATTGTATATACGTACGACATCTTCTTTATCCATTAATCAATTGATGGGCTTGGATTGCTTCCACATCTTGGCTATTGTGAAATCTGCAGCAATGAACACAGGGGTGCATAAATCTCTTTGTATTGTTGATTTCATGTTTTTTGGATAAATACCCAGTAGTCGGATAGCTGGATCATATGGTATTTCTAGTTTTAATTTTTTGAGAAATCTCCATACTGTTTTCCATAGTGACTGCACCAGTTTGCATTCCTACCAGCAGTGTTTGAGGGTTCCGTTTTCTCATATCCTCTCCAACATTTGTTACTTTTTGTCTTGGTAATCATAACCATTCTGACAGGTGTAAGGCCATATTTTACTGTAGTTTTCATTTGCATTTCCCTAATAATTAGTGATGTTGAACATCTTTTATCATGCCTGTTGGCCATCTGTATACTTTCTTTGGAAAAGTGTCTGTTCATATCCTCTGCCCATTTTTTGATCAGGTTGTTTGTTTTTCTGTTGTTGAGTTGTATGAGTTCTTTATATGTTTGGGAAATCAACCCCTTGTCAGATATATGATTTTCAAAATATTTTCTCCCAGTTGGTGGGTTGTTTTTTTTGTTTCGGTCATGCTTTCCTTAACCTTGCAGAAGCTTTATAGTCTGAGGTAGTCACATTTGTTAATTTGTTCTTTTGTTTCCCTTGTCTGAGTAGACATGGTATTCAAAAAGATGCTGCTAAGACTGATGTCAAACAGTATACTGCCTTTATTTTCTTTTGGGAGTTTTATGGGTTCAGGTCTTACATTCAATTCTTTAATCCATTTTGAGTTAATTTTTGTGTATATTGCAAGATAATGGTCTACTTTCATTCTTTTGCAAGTGGCTGTCCAATATTCCCAACATTATTCATTGAAGAGACTTTCCTTTCTCCATTGGATGTTCTTGGCTCCTTCGTCAAAGATTAGCTGTCCATCTGTGTGTGGTTTTATTTCTGAGATTTCAATTCTGTTCCATTGATCTGTGTTCTGTCTTTGTGCCAGAACCATGTTGTTTGGATTACTATAACTTTGCAGTATGTATTGAAGTTAGGGATTGTGATGCCTCCAGCTTTGTTATTTTTTTTCTCAGGATTGCTTTAGCTGTTCGAGATCTTTTGTTGTTCCATATAGGATTCTTTGTTGTATTTCCATGAATAGTGTCATTGTGATCCTGATTTGGATTGCACTGAATCTGTAGATTGCTGTAGGTAATATGGACATTTTAGCTATGTGAATTCTTCCAATCCATGAGCATGGAATATCTTTCTATTTCTTTATACCTTCACCAATTTCTTTCAATAATGTCTTATAGTTTTCAGTGTACAGGTCTTTCACCTTTTTCATTAAATTTATTCGTAGATATTTTATTCTTTTTGTTGCGGATGTAAACGGGATTGTGTTCTTGACTTCTCTTTCTGCCGGTTCATTATTAGTCTACAGAAATGCAACTGATTTTTGTAAGTTGATGTTGTACCCTGCAACTTTGCTGTAGCTGTTGATTATTTCTAATCATTTTCTGATGGATCCTTTATGATTTCCTATATGTAGAGTCATATCATCTGCAAACAGTGAGAGATTCATTTCTTCCCTTCCAATTTGGATTCCTTTGTTGTTTTTTTTTTTTAAGGAAGATTAGCCCTTAGCTAACATCTGCCGCCAATCCTCCTCTTTTTTGCTGAGGAAGACTGGCCCTGAGCTAACATCCATGCCCATCTTTCTCTGCTTTGTGTGTGGGACGCCTGCCACAGCATGGCTGGGCAAGCAATGTGTAGGTCTGAACCCAGGATCCAAATCAGTGAACCTCAGGCCACTGAAGGGGAACATGTGAACTTAATCACTGTGCCCTTGGGCTGGCCTCCATTTTTGTTTTGTTTTGTTTTGTTTTTTAAATATTGGCCCCCTACAGTACATAGTTGGATATTCCAGTTATAGGTCCTTCTGGTTGTGCCATGTGGGACACCAGCTCAGCATACCTTGATGAGCAGTGCCATGACTGAGCCTGGGATCTGAACCAATGAAACCCTAGGCTGCCAAAGTGGATCATGCAAACTTAACCATTCAGCCGTGGGTCTGGCCCCTGGATTCCTTTTATTTCTTTTTCTTGCCTAATTGCTCTGGCCAAAACCTCCAGTAGAATGTTGAATAGGAGGGGCTACAGTGGACACTTTTGTCTTGTATCTATTCT